>NW_009646744.1:4604121-4623645 GCF_000708025.1 Charadrius vociferus | reverse complement strand
AGCTGTATTGAGAAAAAAAAAAGCGCGTCTCTATTGTGACTCTCTGGTTCATCTGGCCACGCTTGGAGCAAAAAGGAGCCGGATTTTAGCAAAATGTTTTTTTCAGGGACAGGAAAACTTGTCTGTGCCTAAATATTGGGAAATAAAGGAGACCGTATTCAGGGACTCTGCGTTGTGCCGGGCTTCTGCTGCCTGTGCGGACGGGAGCGGGGTGGCCCAGGCGCCTCTTGCGCACCGAGGCGGCCGCTGTCACCGCTCCCGCTTCGCACGTCGTCGGGAAACCGAAGTGTAATGAGATGACGAGACCTGCCCAGAGCACAGGTTTCCTAATCCTGCCCGGTTCACCTCCCTGGCCGCCCACCTCGCTTAACCCCCCTGCCACGGTGTGGTCAGCGTCATTAATATATATTATCCATGGGGTAAGCTGGGTGCTGCCGGTCCTGGGCGCCGGGAGGCACCCGGTGTCTGCGGGGAAAGCCAGCCCTGCCCCCAGCGGTGTTTGGGTTACACAGGAGTCAGCGCTGCCCGGGGGGGTGATCTCAAGGCGCAATAAATTCCCTTTCTGAGGGGTCCAAGTGCGGCACCGTCCCCAGAGCAGGACCCCTCCCCAGGGACTCGGTGCACGCTGGCGCAGAGACCGAAGTCACCGACGGGTGTTGCCGGTCAGCGCATTTCCCTCAGCGTTACGGGGAGAAATACCATCTCTGCCATTTGAGTGCGGCTCTGAGATTTATATTTTTTAGCCCAGTCTGAATACTGAGCGCTATTTTAGGTTAAGCTCTTTTCTTTCCACCTTGGCCACGCACCACTGAACGCTTCGCATGTAAGGTTTATAAAAGCAGGGAAGTTAAAGCTTTATTAGTCCTCTGTACAGCTGAAAAATAAATGAAGCCGGGGTCAGCGCCACGAGGAGCCAACGCTCACGTCGAGGCAGCTCCAGTTTGAAATACTCTTCAATTATCTATTGTGAAGAGGGAGGCAGATTCCTGAGGCCCATACAGCCATGCCGGTGTCCTGACATTTCCAATTCCCTGGGTATTTTTGAAACACATTAAAAGAGATGTAAAATTAAATTGGAGCCCCAGCAGCGCTCGTCGCGCTCGGGATGTTAAAGCAGTGTGATAATAAAACGGTGCCAGAGGTATGTCAAAACAGAGACACGATGATTTTTCAGCTGGGTGCGTTAGAAGAGGTGATGCCAGTATGGACCCGAGCCGGGCGGCACATCCCTGGGAGGGAGCACCATGCCACACCACACCACGCCATGCCGCGCCGTGCTGTGCCGTGCCATGTCGCACCGTGCCATGCCGTGCCGTGCCGTGCCGTGCCACCCCGGGGCTGCCCCGTGGGGGGGGATGATGTCCAGGCAGGCCTGTGTTTACTGTGCGGTCACCATAAATCCCCATTTGCTCACGCCAGGAGCAGTTTCCTCCAGGTTTTCCCCGCTCCAAAGCCCTCGGTAGAGCAAACATTCCCCTTTGCTACGTGACTAAGATGTGGGGAGCGCTGGAGTGGGCAAGAGGGATTCTCCAGTGGTGCCCGCCGCCTTCCCGCGGGCAGGCTGATATCGTTTTAGCTGCCCCTATCTCAGTCTGGATTAATGCCTCCAAATTCATTAGTGTTACCGGGGACGTCTGCCAACGTGGGAGAACTGGAGCTGGCACAGAAGTTGTTTGACGCCTTCTCCCTCCGAACGCCCTCGCTCCTCACCAGCCTTGCCCATACCAGGTGAGGTCCGTGCCAGAGCTGATGAACGGCGGCTGATGGCTGGAGCCGGCACGAAACAGCACCACAGGTTGGGGTTACCGAGCGCCCACTGAAATAGGAGCCTGGACAGGACAGAAATAAAATGGTACCAGTCAGGAGGAGCGGTGGGGAGGCTGGAGCTATTCTACAGCCATTATGGAGCTATTACAGTGCTATTAGCTATTGCTGCTCCTGCTCAGGGTCCCAGGGGCGATGCTGCTGCCCCAGAACATCCCTGCTGCCTCCATCCCCTGCCCTGGGGGTTGGCCTCGGAGGGGAGCGCCTTTGCCCAGGGCATCTCACGGCTGATTTCTTCATTGCTAAATGAAATGTGTGATACAGGACCCGCACGCGTGTTTCTTTAACACTCTGAGGTGGTGACTGTGGCGCTAACAGGGACAGGGGGGACCAGCCATGGTCAGGGGTGACCTGGGGTAGCCCCCATGCTGAGGCAGGAAAAGAAAAACCCAATTCTTCCCTCTGAGAAGGAGAATTATTTCTAGCATCACGAGAAAACAAAGCAGACCAAGAGGGATTATTTTCCCCAAACAAGATGCTGTTTGAAAACACCCACTTGGAGTCACACATCATTTTTTTCCTCCCTGCTTGTTGCCAAATCCAAAAATTTCAATACTGAGTTGGCCTCTAAATTCACGAGACCAGCTTTAAATTCCTGAGATTGTTGTTTTATTTTGAAAAATTTCATTCTTTTCATTCACTGCCAACTGTTGGAGCTCTAAAAGACCCCGTTTGCACATGTCTCTGACCACATCAGCCAGAAACCCCCTTTTGCTCCTCCCTCTGCCCCCTATTTTCCTGATTCCCCATCGATCGAATGAGTTCTGGAGCCGGGCCTGGAAGCAAACACGAAGCATTGGGAGATTTGCAGTTGATGGTAGGAGTTGTCAAGAGCTGTTGTCAGCACAGCGTACAAGATGTGCGTGAACCATCCCCAGCAACTGTTCCTCCCCAAGCCAGCTCTTCTGACAAGACAGAAAACACACGGAGCCGCCTTTCCCGGCACAGATCCTCGCCGCAGAAGATGAAACGAGAGCTTACCCTGCTGTCAGTTTGAGCGGCGTTGGGTTTGAGCTGGAGAAACTCCCCCGCGCACGCACACACCTGCTCCCACATACTCTGGCTCAGCCCCAACCATCCCCGCGCCGCGTTTCACGTTCAAGGCTGAGCGGGTTTTGCCGCTGAGGACACGTCTCGGTGCCCAGGACCGGGTTGGGACGGCCAGAGGACCCGCGGAGCCGCCGGGCGGGAGCAGGTGGAGCGGCCGGGGACGGCTGCCCGTGTCCGGGCTCTGGAAGGACACAGCGGCTTTGTTTGCCTGTGTGGGGTGTGGGAGGCTCCCCCAGCTTGGCACCAGGAGGTTAGTGCTTTTTAAAAGACTATTGTTTTCACCCTGTGTTTTCGGAAAAACAAGGAGGGAGCTGGGCAGAGGCACGAGAGCCACCCTGGCTGCTTCTGCCTCGAGCTTCTGCTGCTGTGGGCACCTCTCCGGCTGCGCTCCCAGCCTCCCGACCTCCTTCTTCCCACGCGCCCGCAGCTCAGACCCCCGATCCCGCTGAGCTTGTGTTCCCCCACATCCACGCATCGTTTCTTTCCCTGGTCTCTGCTGCGTCAGCAGCACTACCAACAGCAGTGCAGAAACACACAAAGGGGTTTCCCCAGACCTAAGACTTCTCCAGCCTCAGCCTTCCATGGGCATCTCAGCTTCGTTGTGGTAAACCAGCCACCCGGCCAAAGCTGATGGCCCTCATCGCTGCAGAGCTGGACTGAAGGATCTGCTGTGAGATGCCTCAGTGGACACGGGGTTAATGACCCAAATGAGAGAGAACCCCCAAACATATTTAGAAAAAGTCCCCATTTATGCTTTGGATCTCAGTCTGTGGTAACTGAGCTGGGATCAGCAAGATCTCCAGGGCGGTTTAGTTGGGCTCCGACCAAGGTGCAACACACGCATGGCCTTTCCTTAGGAGAACTCGGCTCGGGGTTTGTCCTCCCTGGCTTTCACTGTTATCACACGCCTGCCTGATGAGGTTTAGTAGACCAACTACTTTCTGTATAATAACGACAGCAATGCAGATTTCCTCTGCTCAGCTGGGGCTCGCTGTGACCGTGCAGAGCAATTAGAGGTGATTCACAGGGGCGGGTGGACTCGACCAGGATCCCGGGAGGGCTGTCCCTGTCCCTGTCCCTGTCCCTGTCCCTGGGATGCAGGGCGCAAGGTAGGCTTCATGGCGATGCTGAGAAAGCTGGTGTTTATTGATATATAATGGTTTTTTTTTGCTGTAACTGGATAAGCATGGAAGGTGTTTTTCCTTTGGAGGAGTTGCAAGGTAACATCTCATTATGTAAAGGATCTAAACAGCAAAAGGCTGTTGCTAATTGGCAAAAATATTTAAGTTTCCCACCTGGAGTTGGTTGAGTTTGCTGATGAGGTTGCCTGCAGCTCAGCTGCCTGCCAGTATGGAGGCTGGGGAAGGACCCTGGCTCCTGGAGCGAGTGGCTGTTAGCGAGCCTCAGCGCTGGAGGATGCTCTTCCCAGGAGTGAAGGTCAGGAGCAGGTTAACACCCCGAAGGTGTTTCCTAGGTGCGGGCAAAGTGTTTGGTTTGGCTTGTCTCATAGCTCCCTTCCAACGGCAGGAACAAATATTGCCTTTGTGTAATGACTGGAATGATGAAAATTCACTGTCGTGGCCTTAAACGATGAGCAGTCCCTGGTCTGCGTCCCCAGCTTGCCTGGCAGATAAGGGCTGTAACGCTCTTTGATGAAGATAAGAGGGAGCCAGACCTGTCCCTGCTCCCAACAAATGTTAATCTCGTGAGCCGGTTCCTGGGCTGAAGTGGTTTCACACAGGGACGCTTCTCAAATGGGGGTACTGTAACCACACGTCTTTAACTTTAAGCTTCTCTTAACTGCTAATGGTGACAGCAGCAGTCCCTAAACTCCGCCATAAAGCTGTGTTCTACCTGTGGTAGGTGGGTGAAGGGTGGGAAGATCTGGCCTTTAACCTTGAGGAGTTTTTCCCGGTGCGGAGCTGCTGTGTACTCTGCTGGAGCACGACAGCTTTTGCAATCGGATCCAGGGGCGGGGAGCTTGGCTAAAGTTTTCCTCCTCTACGGAGCCCTTTCAGTGGGGTGAGAAAAGTGCTGAGGCTTTGGGTTTGTAGTGTCAGGCTTTAAATGCAAACAGCTAAATCGGGAGGAGGTTTCACAGGGGCAGAACAGAAGCGAGCCCTGCAGCGGCACCAGGAACTGCTCCGAGCCAAGTGTTTGGACAACTTTGATATCTCCAGAGCTGTAGGCAGTGCTCTGATCTCTCACATCGCTCCTTAGAGCCGCGCTGCTAATCCTTTGTATCTGTGCAAACACGAGAGGAGAATATCTCTGTTGTTTTCTTGTTCCTGCCAGACTTTCCTTCCCTTCCTCCTGCCAAGCGCAGGCTTGAGGGCACAGCCCAGACCTTGAGTTTCTGGGAGAGCTTGGGGGCACCGACACCGGCCACTGGCTCAGTTGTGCCAAAGAGGTGTTTTGGTGATTTACAGCGTGTTGTGCTGAGCGAGTTGGCAGATGCTCTGAACTGGCAGAGGAGGAGGGAGACCGTCACGAGGAATAAAAGGCCGTCTCCTGGCAAAAACAAGGAGAAAGTCTTGGCTGTGGGCTTACCCGCCGAGTGCAATATGGTGCTTAAAGATCATCCTGTGGAAAAGTAACAGGTAATCCGGTTGAACGGTGTTAATGATATGAGTTTCCAGTAGGTGTTGTTCATCTAAGTGCTGTCTCTGAATGCTCTCTCCATGAAGGAACCATCATCAAAGTAGATATTTAAATAACGTCAAAGGTTCTTCGACCTCCGAGTGTGCAGGGGTGAGGGGAGGGCACGAGGTGCTGTCCCTTGGTCTCTTGGCCACCTCTGTGTGCTTTTCGTTGCCACCAAAAGTCACCCGTTTTGTGGCTGTGCTGCTATTGTTTAATTGCAGTTCTGACTAGTCACATGAAATGTCAAGTGTCAAGCAACCCTTAAGTAAACGAGAACTTTCTAATTACTGTCCCAACCCTTTGTTTCTGTTCTCTGAAGGCCGGAGGCAGTTTCCACCTCGCCTTACCCAGGTACAAGCCCAGAGTAGTCCCGTCGAAGTACACAGAATTATTCCTATTTCACAGCGCAAACCGAAGCTCCAGGGACAGCAGTTTATCCTCCCCGAGTAAGCACTTGTTTTTCTAATATGATTGCAAATTAATTTCAGAGATAATGTGATACCATGTAATTGAGAGTCCCCTGAGCTGGTACCAGATCCTGTTTTTGCCGAGCCCTCTACAGACCAGCGAGGATGTCATTGAACCACCCTTAATGGAGATTCAGGGAGACCTTGCTTGCTTTGCAGGTTTGTGTCCTACACCCCTGTGCTGCTGAAGGTCTCTCTCTTACCTCAGAAAATCAGTGCAATAATAAATTTCTTTCCTTTTCCCCTCTGATACCTTCCAATGCTCCTTTATCACTTGATAGCAGGTGGGCCAAAGGCTGTGTGCGCTGTGGTTGTCCCGAGGTTGAGTGGATCGTGGCAGGCTAAAGGGAGAAAAAAAGACTGCAGAGAGGGTGCTGCCGTGCTTCTCCCACCTGGGGTGCGAATTTGGGTCTTTCCTCAACCCAATCATCAATTTTTCATGGAATTTGTAAGCAGGCGTTTATCTCTGAGACCTCCAGCCTGCTGCTGGACAGAACTGAAGTAGGTCAGCAGCTTCCCACCTTATTCATGCCTGTTGCTGAGCTGGGGGGTTAAAAGCTTAGGAGTCACAAGCAGACAAAATTTGCCCCTCGGAGTTCCCCTGAAACACTCTATCGAGCGAGATGGGGAAGGGGAATGAAGGCTCCAGGCTGCTGTGAAGGTGCTTGGGGGGTGCCTGGGGTGTCAGTGCCACCCGGGGCCCTGGGAGTCTGCAGGATACGGGTGTAGGTGGTGATGGAGAGGGGCTGTGTGCCGGGCAGGGGTGCCGCGGCCGCCTGGGGTAACTCATCCCAACCCGGCCCTGCTCTCCAGACGCTCCGGCAATGCAAACAAAGTGAGAAGGATGGTAGTAAGAGCTGCAGCATAAACCCTGTTTCTGCAAGGCTCAAAGACAGCTGATCTGAAGAAACCTGTTTATTGTGAGGTTTGGGAAAACAATTTTTATGCAAATTGCTTTTTTTTTTTTTTTGGCAAGTAATGGGGTTGATACAAAACTTGGAATTACAGCTTTAAGAATACAAACACAAATACATAGTAGCTTGTTCAACAAACACAAAACAAACTTCTTCCCTGGGGAACATTAAGTGAGCAAATGTTTGCTGAAATAAATGGGCAACAAACACAGGGTGGGGGGTACAAAACAAAACAAAACAACCCAACTCAGAAGCCAAAACCCCACTGAAGAAGCAGCAGTCACATCTTCAGTTATATGCTCAGGCTGTACTTTCACTTTGCTTTTCCTGTTCGATAGCTGCCAGAAAAACAGAAGAAATAAAAACATCATCAATAAACATTATAATGATTCTGCAGGATACAGATTTCTATGGCCATTCTTAAAGCCAGGGGATGGTAAGTCCACACTTGCTTTCTTTGGCCACCCTGGAAATACCAACCCGTTCCCACATCTCTATAGCTAGGTAGGGTGCAGTTCATGATGTGCAAAGCTTCTCTTGTATTTACAGCTTTAGCATTGGTAGGGATAATAAAACAGGGGAAAAAAAACAGACATCTTGCATCGAGGGACAGCATGTCTCCATGGCTATAAGTACTGACACATCCAAAGTGGTCAGTGAGGCTCTTTTGAAGGAAATCACTCGCAATCTCTGGTCCAAATGCAGAGAAATGCCATTTTCCCATCCCAAGCTGAATGTGAATCACAGCCCTCCTCTGGCTGCCCGTGCACAGTGTGTGTATGGAAGAAAACCCTCCGCGAGAAAAGCCCAGGGGTGCTTTGCTAAGGCAGATGGCCTGTTAGATGAGGATGATGATGGGTTTCACTTGCAGCCTTATTCCCAGAGAATGTGCCTGGAGCTCTCCTGGCCAGGGCTGGCAGCAGGTACCGATGGGGGGCAGCAACTTATCTGCCTGATAACACATTACATCCAGAGCCCAGGCATCTTCTGGGGATGCTGCCTGACCTGCCAGGGGTGCGCAAGGGTTCCCCCGTGCCTCCGAAGAAGCTGGTAACACAGTAATTACAAACGGTTTGATCCTCTTACCTGCAACCGGCAGAAAAAGTGGTCTTGCTTTTAGCAGAAGCAAGAGCAATCCCATCAGAAAGGATTTTTCAGGCAAAACGTGCCATCCGTTATAACTACTCATATCCTTGGAAGCACAGCGTAGAGTACGAGTCTTAGTATTATCCCCAGTTAAAGTCAGGAATGAGTTTGAGCCTCTAATCCTATGATTAGTATTCGTTTTGCATATGAACTGCAACACAGATTGTGTCCTTGCTACTCGTAGTTCAAATAGCCTCATAAGCACTTACTTTCTTTAGTGGGCAATGGATTTTTCTCTCTGGTTTCTGTCTTCTTCAGCTTGGTCTTGTCGAATGTTTCAATTTCTGCAAAATCTGGTTTGTCGGACATGATGGGTCCTGACAAAGAAAGGAAGAACACACCCGTGGCTTCATTAGCTACTGCTGGGATATCAGCCATCTGCAAAGCATTTTCTGCTTGAAAGAAAAAATACGAAAATACCACAAAATGTTTATTCAAAACCCCCCCCCCAAATCTAGCACCTCAGGCTGGGACCCCTCTCACCCTGAGGCTTGGCTCTTTCAGAGCAAAAGAGGAAAAGCATAGATAGAATTTTATCTAGATTTCTCAGACTAAATTTCTAAAAAATCGTATCTTTCACACAGAAACAAGAATACCTCAGCAAAGAAAAGACAATGCATTAATTGCCAATAATCCACGGTGCCTCCTGATGTAAACCTCTGTTTTCAGGAACGCTGCTAACCAGAAAGTCTACAATAAGCCCCAAATGCAATGTGAACAAAGAGCTTCAATTATGATTTTGTTTTAAGTAATAGGATTTGCCTTTAATTCTGAGCACCCTGTCCTGAGTGCATACGTACCCCGTAGCTGGATGAGCTGCTGTGGACACTTGTGCTTAACAATAGAGGACCGGTTCACCCAGCCCTTTGTTTGCTCTCGCACTCAATATCCCGGTCGCAGGCTCAATGGGTTGGATTATACTCTACTATAAGAGAATCCACAAAGCACACCAGCATTCAACACTTCACCTGTCAAAACTTCCCTAATCCGATTCCTGGTTTTAATAGAAATTCAAGTTAAAATCCAGGCTGGGCATTATTCCCCTGATTTCAGCGGAGTTTCCCGTCAAGGCGAGGTTTGGCCCGGAGATGGCTAATATAATTATATTTTTTCCTTCCTGAAGACAATCGGATTTCATTGCTATCTGCACTGAGACAACAGAAGCGAATGTTCACAGGGAAAAAAAAAAAAAAAAGAAAAGCTACTAAAACCACATGGCATTACCGTCTGGCTGCTCTCTCCTCAGCTGCTTGGTGGCCGTCTGAGGCAGTGTGAGTTGAAAAAGGTCAGGGTAATCCCTCCTCTCCTCTCCTCCCCCCGCCCGAGCCCATCGCTATTAATATTGATTAGTTTAGTGCTGGGATTGCTCAGCGTTTAGGGAAAGGGCAGATTGCTGCTGCAGAAAGTGCACCAGGGAGGGAAATGGGAAAACTGCCATGGAAAACTGCCAATATACATCTTCTCTTCCCTTTCTCCTCTCCTCCTCTTCTCCTCTTCTCTTCTTCTCCTCTTCTCTTCTCCTCTTTTCCTCTTTTCCTCCTCTTCTCCTCTTCTCCTCTCCTCATTTACCAAGTAATATTTAAGTTTCCTTTCCCACCCTTCTTTTACAATGCTGAGGTTCGGAGTTGAGGTGAGGTCTGGAGTTCGTTTAAGTGCTAGTGCTGCGGTTCGTGGGGAGTTTTTAGGCGAATTCAGCGAAGCGCCTGGGGACCGTCCCCCACCTGCCCAGGCTGGAAGGAGCACGTGTTGGGGTGTGGGAGGACTCTCAGCAGAGCCGCGGGCCGATTGCCACCTTTGAGGGCCAAATCTGAGATAAGTGATGCCCTGAGCACCATGCTGGTGTCTGGGAATGTGTCCCGAAAGGAAAAACAGTGAATCTTTTCATTTGCTCCCATTTTGGTAGCTACCAACCCACCTGCTGGTGCCTCCCTCGACCTGACAGCAGGCAGCTCTGCAAGCCAGACCGGGCAGATGCCCGCGGCCGACATTCCTGCCTTCACCTGGCAAGAAGACGTGTTTGCCCATCCCGCTCGTTCCTTGTACCCCCCTAAGCCCATGGCGTGGACCACGCTGGACTCACTTGCAGGGAACCTCTGCAGCTGGCGCGAAGGGAGAATGCGCTGTAGGTGCCAAGCGATGTAATTTCAGAAAAACCTTTAAAATAGCGCTCGGTCCTTGCCTGTATTTGCAAGGCGCGTTTTGTATTAGATGTGGACCCCACCTGTAGCCACCTCCTAGAGCTGCTGCTCCTGAGGGCTGTGGACATCCCTGCGGCTGTGACATGGCTCCAGCTACGCTTCCCGCTTTGCAGCACGGAAATATTTGGGAATCCTTTTTCAAAGCCCTCACGCTTGTGCATCCTCCGAGAGGCTGGCGTGGGTTTCCTCTTGTGTAACTTTGGGTGTCTCCATCTGAATTCCTCGTCTAGACTCCATGGCAGTCAATAGGGAGGCAACTAACTTGGGATAAAATTGTGTTTTAGGGGTACCTGGGTTTCTCTACTGCCTACAAAGGGAGCCTGGACAAGGAGCTCAGGGAGACGGAGATGTCTCACAGATGATTGAGAGCCCCGGGAAGGTGCTGTGGATCTTTCTGTTGGCGTAATAGGCAAAGTGGGTCTGAGCCTGATGTGTGTGCATGGAGAAAATGGTTTTAATGTTTTTAAATGTGTTTTAAGGACCTCTTCTTCCAATGTGTGCTTAAATTAAAATAATGAACATGTAGATGAAAATGTAATGAAAATGTAGAAAAAAATATTATTTTTACTCATCAGCCTTCATAAATAGTGGTCCCTTTCTACCCAGTGGTTCTTTCCTTTATCCATCCTGTTTTCTGTATCTTCAGAGAGTGCGGGGGTTGCTGCAAGCCGCGGTAAACAGCGGTCTAAGAGTAGGTTTTCTCTGTGGTCGTGTCTGCAGTATTTGAGGTGAAGCAGAATGGAGTACCACAGAGGTGGTAAAACCTGCATAATGCTGCTCAGCCGGAGCTCCAAAGGAGCGTCTGGGTCCCACTGAGCTCAGCCCTGGGCAAGCCTGGCTGTGCTGCTTCCAGACTGAAAACAGTAAATGAATTTGCACCAATGTAGCTCCTTTTTTGTCAGGCTAAAAGCTCGGTTGACTTGTGCAGACTGGCTTGGTTACCTCTGCGTCTGCACGGACCATCCATGCAAAATCAGTGTGCGTGCATACCAGTCATATTGAGCATCAGGACTCTGTTCTCTTGCTTCTATCCCATTACTCCAACCAATTGTCAAAAGTATAAAGTGGTGTTCTTGACTGAAAACCCCTGGGAATGAGCAGGAAGGCGGCCGCTGGGTGAATACTTGGTGTAAGCCATAGCTGAGATTTGGCACTGAACAGTCTTGGTGTCTCTTTAAAGAAAGAGAATTAACCTCTTCTTGTTAGGCTGGACACCAGATTCAGAAGATCAGAAAAGACTTTAAAGTGCAATCATGAATTCAAGCAGTTCATGAGTTTCAGTATTTTAAATATACGTCCATATTTACAAGTAACAATTAGAATTCCTATCACAAAGAGAGATTAAAAGGGGAAAGCCTCTTAAACTTTTAGACTGGCACAAATTCTCTCAGATGTAGAGAGCAAATGAAGTGCTCAGGACAGCGCAGCAGCAGAATCTCACTTCTGGCTTTCTGTGTACAGTCACAGGCTTCGTCCCTAGCATCCACAGCAGAGCTCAGACTTCCCTAAACATGTTAAGACAGGGTGGACACGCTTGCTTTTTCACCACCACCATTTTACTTGCCCAATTTATTGGCAGACCTAGTATTAAAAACAGTTTGGGGTGAGTTGTTTGGGTTTTTAGGCTTTTAATGGATACTGGGTTGGGTGTCTGAGGAAGGTGCAACAGTGTTAGTCCACATAATATAATGATGAGAAATTACATGTTCTCCCTCTCAGCGGAGCTGAGTAGATACTCATCTCCATAATGAACGTCTTGACCACTGCATAAAGTGCCTGTCCAGTTTCTGCAGCTTGTGAGCTCAGTACTGTGGTCAAACACAGCTCAGGTGGGATCAAAGCCTCACGTTTACATACTCTGTGCAGGACAGGCAGCTGTATGTAGTGTTCATATAGAAAGTTCGGAGTTTGGCCTGAGGGCATTGCACAGTGCGTTGAGGCTGGTCACAGGAGGGAAAGACACATAGGTACTATTTTACTCAGGTGCCTTTTACTTGAACTGGGATAGTCTTGCTATATCAGCAGCAAAGAGTTATTTGACAGGTTTTTAATGGCAGGATTTCAGAGTCACCACCTTCAGTAAGGGGAACATGGCATCTACCTGGCCTTGGGATGACCGCGGTAGCCATGAACCACAGCGGTCTTTGAGGTGCACAGGGGCAGCTGAACCATCCAGCGTATAGCAGTGAGAAAAACCAGCAAGCCAGCAGAGCCAGCAAACTATAGGGTCTTTATAGATCCTAGACACATAAAGCATGTAAAGCTCTATGGCCATGTCTGAAAAGCTGCCTCAGATAAGGATGGAAGCTGCGTTTTATTTCAATCTGCTGCCAAAGGATGAAGGGCTGAGTCAAACTTGCCAGGACTGACACCTCTGATACCGGTGAGTCACCCGCCACTGACAGCACTAAACCATGCCTGGCAGCGTGAGCCACCGAGTGTCTGTCAGCCACCCACCGAGAAACAGGGCAAAACAAATACTTGCTACCAGGATGCAGTAATAGGTGAGAGGAAATGTTTTAAAGCAGCTCAAGTGCAAAGGAAAACTCAGAGGGGAGTCCAAAGAGTGCGGCTGGGAGGTTTGGAGCCTGCTGCCGCGCAGCCTTTTCCCTTGGCTGTTGTCACTTGGAAGCAGCGAGCCCAGCCTGCGCGGGGCTGGGGCTGCAGGGACATATATATATATATATATATATACTTATACATATAGGGGCTGGGGGGATGCTGTGCTCAAGTCTGGCACAAGAGGTGCTCTGCAAATGCCAAGTTTCATGGAGACGAGGTGGGCAACTGCAAGAAGAAGGGTTTTCTTCCTCTTTGGCGTAGCAGTGGGAATCGGATCGCATCTATGTCTATACGGAGCTGAGGAGGGACAAAGCACCCGAACGCAAGCAGCCGGTGAGGGGAACAGACGCTCGAGCAGATCACTGTCTGTAGCTGAGCCAATAAGCTGACACAACTGATTTTATAATCACATTAGTGCTGTCTCGAAATAACACACCCACTCAAATGTAACAGTGATTTCATTTTCAAAATGTTGTGGTATTTTGGGTGCTAAAGGTAGGGGATTAATTTTTCAAGGTCAAAAGCTGGGCTGGAATCTGCAAGCACCCTAATTACTTTAGGTCCCTATGAGCATTGAGCACCTTCCAGAAAGGTAGCAGGACTGGGCGGGTTATAAGCTGACCTTAGAAGGTTTCCCGTCCTTAGGGGAACAGAAAAAAAAAAAAGACTACAGCTTCACAGAAAGGGTTTTCTTAGTTCTCTTTGTGCCTTTTGTTCTGTCTTGCTGCCAAAAAAAATATCCATGTTTGGGAACGGAGACAGGTTCCCAGGCTAAGAGACAATGAATCCTGGGGGCGTAAGGAGGGCAACGATCTCTCTTCGGCAGAGTGTCTGCTGTAACGCTGCACTGCTGGTGTGTAAATACTAGATACTTGTCTTCTACTGCATGTTTTATCATTACCTAAGGTGTTTCATTTTCCTTATCGAGACTCTTGAGCCGTAAGGGTAGGTGCATACAGAGGATGGGGGAGAGGAGAGACTAGTTGTAGATAATTCTTCTGCTTGGGCTATTTTTTCCAACTGCACGTTTTCCAAATAGCTCTGGAGTTTAGACAGCCCATCCTAGGAGTCCCATTGCAGCAACGGAGCAAAAAGAAAACATGAGCTATTGCAAGTGGAAATTTCCCCTCTTTCATGGTCTTATAAAACTCAGTATGGAGGTGAATTTTTAAAAGTTTAACTAGATGGAGATTCCTGCAACAGAACTTTCTTGAGAACTGACCCAAAAGTCTGTCTTGAGCATAAAGTACTTGGCTTCGGCCAGGCCTTTTCTAGCAAAACCCGGTGACACATACGTGCATTAAAGGAAAAAAATAATACATAATGTCCGTGCACATGCTTCTCTCCCAAAGACAGGGTGGGAAAAGAAGCATGTGATGTATTAGTCACATTAGTTAATATGCTATAGAGCACATGACAGTTTGTGATGAATATTGGTCTAGAAACGCAACTTTAGCATGACTTCCAGTCTTTACTAACAGTCTTTTTTCTATCTCCTTTCTGGACAGAAGAATCTCTTGAGGGCAGCAGCTCTTGGGGAAACAGTAAGATAGAGAAGTCTTGGGTGAGCATTGGGAGTGTGCTCAAACATGGCTCTTAGTGTAGCCAGCTGCTCTGGAATTAAACAATCCACTGCTGGATTTCTCACTCTCTTTGCTTTAAACAAAGGGAAAATCACCATTCCTTATGAAGATTAAATTGTGGCACCCGGTGTGCAGCAAATAGATAACCAACATAATCCAAGATAAGATACTAAAAGATAAAATAATAAAATCTAGAGATCTACTGACTTAATATTAACTTCAGATTTTCATTTGTCCAGATGAAAAATTACAATAAGTGGGTCTGTCATTACAATCTACCTTGTGCTGGGGTAGATAGAGGTGTGGTATCCTTGACTTCTGGGCCACAGGGTTGCGGATGTAGTTTTGATGTGTGCCTAACTCATCTCTTTGTTGCCAAATCATTCCGCTTTCAATAGCCTGGGACCTCCTGGCAGCTTAAGTAGGTTTTATGTTTTGGGGTCCTGAAGCTTTTCAGCCACTTAAGGAAATGACACTGCTGAAGCAGAGGAACAGAGTAGGCAGCCAAGTATCTCTTCTAGCTGATCTCTGTGAGCAATTTCCAGAATAAAAACTTGTATTTCTACTTGAAGGGATTCATACATCTTTTCCAAAAATCCTTTTCCAATGTTATAAGCTTGTTATACAAAGGAAGCCCAACACATAGGTATTACATCCTGTGTACAAGGTCAACAATTATAAGAAAAGTGGCAATTGGCAAGTTCCACATCTGTTAACTTCTGCCTGTTCAAATGAAAGCTGCAAGTATGTTATGTTAAATGCTGATTTTCTTCTCTAAAATGTAAAAAACCAAAAAGATAACTATTTTCCTTTCACAGCATCTTAAGTAAACAGCTATCGCTTCAGAACCTGACTGAACTAGAATGTTTTCAATGACTACTTTTCTGACTTTTTTCTTGCAAATATCTGTAAAGTGCAGAAATCGGTGGCAGTCTTTTCAAGGCTATGTCTTTGTTACAGGGTTAACCCGAGCTCTGTATACTCAAACCGACTCGTCTGGAGTTAGTATACTTCGAGTGTAAGCGACCACACCATGAAATAACATGGGAGCAGCACAGAGTGATTGTGTTGGCCACGGACAAGTTGTGCTAACTTGAACTGTAGCCTTTCCCCAACTCAAGGTAAAAGCACCATGGCAGCTCAAGTATAGATCCTTGTGAGTGCACAGAACAGGAATTCAAAAGGGTTGGGGACATTCCAGCTTTAATTCAAGTTAACTTTCCAGTGGAAACTAGCTTTAGGGCATGAGTTCATGTCTGTCCACAGCCCAAACTTGTGAATGCAGAGAAAACCAAATAGGAAGTGAAAAACAAAAGTGTGCAATATTGTAATTTTTGCTTGTCTGATGCATACATTGAATGATTTTTCTCTTTGGATGAATACTAGCTTGCATAAAATTCAAATAACTCAGCTGTCTACAGATGGGGGGGGAGTGTGGGAAGAGGAACAGAAGGAAGGAAATGGAACTGAGAAGATTGAATTAACCTTTCAATGTCTTGAATTTCAAGAAGGGAAGAATTATCTCCTGTTAAGTCTGCAGCCATGGAATTAAAATGTGAACAAGCCTTAAAAGCCACACTTGCCCCATATTCCTAGATCTCTAAAGACAGATCTTCCAAACCCAAGATTCAGATCCAAAAAGCATTCAAAGGAAGGAAAAAAAAATTATGCTGTAAATGTTTATTTTAATCACAGAACCCTGGTAGAAAACCGAATAAAAATGTCTGACATTTACGTAGAACATGTGCCTTCGATATTGAATACAGTTTGAAATAAAAAAATCCTTACTTATGTGTCTAGTAATGGCAGACAGTCTTTGAAAAGATTAATAGTTTTCTCTGTGCTGGAGTTTCTGTTTCCATAAAATAGGTTCTTTCACCTGTTTACTTGAGCATTGTGAAGCTTCATTTGTTAATACAAGGTAAAGCTTTAAAAATGGACTTTGATTCTTAGGTGCCCTTTTGGACACCGTGAGTCAGAAGATACTTGCTGATTTGAGAACCACCATGGAGAGTTACAGATGTCCAACGTGTCCAAGTGTCTTGTGCTGGGCTTTCTGAAACAAAATGTTTGATAGAAAATTTCATAATGCTGAAGAAAATGAACAAAGTAAAAACTCAGTTTGGGGACATGTCTCTATTTCTGGAAGAAATATGCAGGAGAGGAAAGCATTTAGCAGAGCAACCAGCTGGAAAGTGTTACCATTTGCTAATTCTTCTTCGGTGTTGAAAGGACTCAAGTTTGTCAATATTTTGCAAGGTATCAATAGAATCCATTTAAGACAAAAATTGAGCACTTCCAAGCCCAGGAGAGTATATCAAATAATTTGTTTGTAGAGGGCAATTAAACCCAAAAGCAAATACTTTGTTGACACATGGATAATTCCTCCCTCTCCCCCCAAGTAAAAACTGTTAGCATCTAATATCCAGGTATTACAGCAGACAGTGTCTTGCTTTGCTATGCATCAGATTTCCATTTCCTTCTAGTAAGATAATGACCCAGTATGAAGGTAAGGAATTGTACGGCAGGCTATCAACCTTCAAAGGATTGGATGGCATTGCAAAATTGATTTAAGTTCTGGAGTATTCTAGCTCAGTTTGTACTAAGCCTTGTACAACAGTGAGCACAGTTGGGATGGGGCTACTTTTCTTTCATTTGCTTCAATTTCTGATGAAGAGTAATGCAAGGCTGTTGCTGGAACTAGACTTTATTGGAAACTAAAGTGTTCAGAGAACATTTATTCTGAAGTCATACTAAGTCAGGACTGACATCAGGGACCCATGAAAGAAATACAGCTCCAGGTCTTCTGCAACATATACTAGTAATAATGACTTGTGCTCATCAATAGCTCTTCCTGAAAACATGGGAATTACACTAGTAATCATTTGAGATCTACTGAGTTACTTCGTGAGCACCTGACAGCAGAATTTCTGCAAAACTTCTAGGCTGAGCAACTTAGCTGGACTTCTAAGATAAGACACTGAGCTACAGAAACGGCTTACCCTTCGTTGATGTGGCTCTGGACATGGACTTACTGATGAGACAGGGATGCCATGGTACTCTGGCTCTTCGGTCCTAGGAGCCAGATGCTGACCGGACGCATCTGCCAAGCTCCTGGAGCTATGCAGCAGCTGGGGAATGGGTCCTTCTCCTTGTGAGCAGCCCCACGCTGTGGCCTTGTCACTGTGTAAGGCAGTGCATTGTCATATGTCCTGACACATGGGTGACAGTCCTCTGTCAGGCGGTGGGACTGCAGCCATGCACCTGCACAACCCCTGCTCGTACTGGGGCTGCCATGCGTGTGCCTGCGGGTGCGGAGCGGGTAAATGAGCCTGTGCGAGCTCCACGCTGTCTCGTCTAGACTGCTGAAACCAGGCTGGGTGTCTGAGCTGTGCCGCAGCCTGCCTACCACGTAAGCAGAATTACAAAATGCTGCCATAAAACTTGAGCTGTGCCCTGAGATAGTGGAAAACAAATGGGGACAGCTACCACATTGCTCCAGTGTAATTTTTAGCAGTGATCTGAGAGGCAGATGCCTTTGATAGCTGGATTTTGGAGGTGTAACCACGCAGCCGCTCATTAAGTTGTTGCCTCCTTTCCCTCTGTATTTACTATCTTAGAAAAAGTGGCTAAAGCACCAGGACTCCCAGCTTCTCCTCAACCTTTCAGAAATAGGCAGCGAGAACACAAAGTGAGCAGAAAAGACTAAAATGGCAGCACGGGACTGCATATGTCTGCCCCCTGCAAGGAATGCTGGAAGCGTTTGAAAGGAGGTAGGATAAACTGGCATGAAATGGAGTACTCTGAGCCAGTTCAGAGGAGGGAAGACACTGCCTTGGACTCAAAACCATCAAACAGGTGCTGTGCAGCGCCTGCCTACCTGCCTGCCTCTGCTGTCTGTCTCCTCTCGCTGCATGTGTTTTCTGTGTCAGGTTTCTCGCAGTTTTATTCCTGTCAACTGGCCAACATATCTGCTGAAGAGCCAGCTGGAGTCCGCGCTCTCCCATGTTTCATCAACAAAATTGCCAGCTTGTTCTGATTCAGTATCTTTATTGTTGTTGATGAGGCTAAATGAATCAGAAAGAACACAGCTATGTATACAAAATACAAATTCGGAAACCTCATCCTGATGCGAGGAAATTTTATTAGCTGCTCAAGTGGAGAAATCTGCTGTGGAAGCAGACTGACCGCAAATACAGACCTCCAGAGAGGTCGTTTCCCCTGACCCTGCACATTTTATTGTTTTTGTAGGGCACCTCCTAACGATACCAAATCTTCTAGTGGGGAAAATATAATTTCATATCTTCTTAAAACCAGGCTAATTTTCTGCAGGATTGTGACTCTCCCTTCTTCGAATTCTACATGTAAAACCTCTTAATGAGTCTTATAAATGTAGATAAAATTTAGAATCTGTGTTGGAAAACCTGAAACAAAACCCTCCCAGCTATTGGCAGTGCGAGTTTCAATTAATCCCATTCTACTTCTATCATATTTTTTTTGTCTCCTTTCATATACTCTTTGTCAGTATTTCATGGGAAGAAAAGCTTTTCCCGAGAGGATTTTTACTAACTAAATCCAAATTTCCTTAAATGCTTTATTAAACCCACCACCTATGGCTGCTGGCACTGCATGACAGAAAAAGCTGTTGTAGTTTCAGCGTGGCATGTGGGAACCGCAGACTGTCAGGCACGGCGTTTAACACTTCTGGTGTAAGCTCGCATCTCCTCACTAACTTATGCTAACTTAGTTTAAGGGTGCTAAATTTCGTGTATCAGAACGCATTAGCTCTTTGTCAAAGGGCACTCGGTTACTTCTGGCGCTATCGCACTTGGGAAATGTTGGGAGGTGATCGTTCTTCACGCTTTAATTCAGGAAATTTACAGGAAATATCTTCAGATGGTTATGAGAAATGCAAAGCTGTCGTGGATCGGGTGAATGCACGGTGGGGCTGTGGCCCTGGTCATGCTCTGGGCACCCCTCAGCCTGCACAGGCCGAGGCGGGTGGATGGCTGAGTCACTGTAAGGTTAAGAAGAAGAAAAAATTAACGCCTGGGTCATTGCTCGTCGTTCCCGGGTGCGGTGTGGCGGTGGTTGAGGCTCCGCGCAGCCCGGGGCCATAACGGACGGCGGCCCCACC
>NW_009646744.1:4539620-4603420 GCF_000708025.1 Charadrius vociferus | reverse complement strand
GGCTGGTGTGGTGCAGAAGTTGCTAGAGCCTCTGGGAGGGAGCTGTCAAGCCGTGCGCTCGTTTCCCAGGTTGCACTTGTGTTGGTAGGACCTTCGAAGCAGCCCTTACAGCCAGCAGGGGTTTCTTGGCTCTTCCAGCGGAGTTGTCTGCCCAGCCTGTTCCCTCCTCCCACGGTGGATCGGCTTGATGCCCCCCTCCTGCGATGGGGCTTGGCACGCTGACAGTATTAGCCTAGCAGCGCCCTGCCAGCAAAGTTGGTTCCAGAAGTTAAAGAAAGGTAGTCACTAAATCTTCTGTGAATGCGAAGGCAGCGTGAGCATTAAGAAGGGTAGCTTATGGACTTAAGGCTCCAGCCTGTGACCAAATGTGTCTTCTGAGGAATCTGTCAGTGTGGCTTTCCATTGTTCTTGGAAGCTCCTTAGGGATTTAAACATTTGAGTGCAAATGCTTGTTGCTACCAAAATTTGCTTTAACATGAGATGCTCCGACGTTAGGGTACTTCTTCCAGGCTTGAAAAAAAAAAACAAACGAAAAAAACCACCCCTCCAATCAAACACTGCGACTTGAACTTTTAATATGCAACTGTCTTACTTTCCGGTTCCTTGGTCTGGCTGCATTTTAAAAATTTTACAAAATTTGTTACTGCTGTCAGGCTCAAGGCAGGGGAAAAAAGGTAACAAATGAAGAAAGTAAATACCAGCTAATCACTCTTGCCTGTTTAAAAGAAAAAAAAAAAAGAAACTGAGTATATCAATGCCTTCAGTTGTTTATATTTTTCAGATGTGTTTTCCTGAGTATCCTCAGGGATGGAATAGTTACTATGGGACTTTAGAATAAATTGTTGAACAGGATTAGCATTTAGGTTCAAAGTTTTTCTGTCTTCTGTCCAGTTTAATCTGCCTGCAGAAAAAAACCCCAACTAGTTTGTTGTCCTATATTATAGCAAATTCAGTTGTCTCGTTAGCCTGTTTGTTTTCTATCGTTTTTCTATATTATTAGTAGTAAGTTGCTTTACGTGTTCTTAGTTGCATCGATTTGAAGGTATTTAGAATCTCTTTTTTATCTGCTTTGTTTGTATATTGTCTAGGACCTTAGGGATCCTTTCCTTGTCTTGACAAAAATACAGTAATGAATCAAGTATCTCATAGTTTTGAAAGCATCAAACTGGAAATTTACGGTATTATTTTAGAAAAATCAATCAAGTAGGGTTATGTTCGAAGAATTTGACTGGGAGGAACTCCTGATAATTTCTAATGCTTGCAAATTTTGAGATGGACAACATGTCAAAACATCTGAGTTTGGCAAGCGATAGTTTTTATCTGTTCAGTCTTAGTCAGTTTGGGCTTTCGCCGTATGCACTGTTCGTAACATTGGAGGACCTTCTAACAGCTCATTAAACGACTTAAATTAACGTTTGTCATGTGTGGCTCATAATGTGAGACCTGTGGGAGCAGTGAAGCTTTTCTTTCTAATGTACATAACAGCATGTTTGCAAAAGCAGGTGAGGCTGAAGAAATATTCCATGCATTTGGAACAGACAGTAAGTTTTGTAAAACTCCCTGCTTTCTGTGTGTGAAGGCTTTTTGTGGTGGTTTTTTCCTTTTCAAATACTCTATCAACCTTTTGATCTCTGGTCAAACGTTTATAGCTCAGCAGTGATGCCCTTTTCTAGGACTCATTAGAAAGTGAGTAAATCCTGCCAAGTCTGAGGTGATTTTTGAGGTTTTTTTGGATTTGTTTTTTTTTTTTTGGCGTTTTAGTTGTGTCCCTCTCCCCTCCTTCCCCCCACCCCCCCCCAGAAGCTGCAGCTCTAAGGAAGAGGAAGTGATGTCAGTAAGAGAATGCCTTGAAGTTGTCCTTAAATTCTGTGCATAAAACCAGATTATTTTTTGCTGCCATGTTAGCACACAAAGTAAGAATCTAGTAGCCATTGGTATGAGTGTGAATTGACATCTTGCAGGGCAATTCAGTATTCGGATCTGTGAGGATGAGAGGTGGTAAACCTTTTAACTTTTTTTTCTTGTATTGTAGAGCTGGTTATGTATTTATTAATCATTTCAGATGTGAGGACTGTTACTTAGAAACGAAAAAAATAACACTATATCCAAAACATCTGAGGAGGAGATACAGAGTCAAAGGAATATTCCTCTATGAAGGGCTCTGAAAGAGGGAGATTTGTTACTTGTCGTGCAATTTTTAAAGGTAGGGATATATCAGTTATTCAGCAGAGAGGCTGTATGTCTCATGTCAAAATTGTATTCAGGCAGAGACTACAAGAATTTTGCATTGCTCCTTGGAAAGTTAATAAAATTGGGCAATTCATTTTTTAGTTTCTTGCTGATTGCATTATTTTTCTGTAAGTTTTAAATTTTGCCTGCAAAAACTTTGTTTGAGAATAATGACTACCTGTCTCTGATTTAGTAAATTCAGATTTGGCTTTGTAGTTTTGTGTTGGCCTCATAGCCAACTGTTGGGATTTATGAAAATTCAGTCAATTCAGATGAATTCTGTGTATTCTTACAGCCTAAAAAGTAATGTATTTCTTACTGTCTGTCCTACCGGGCTCTTTTTTTCTTTTTTTTTTTCTTATTTAGAACTGATTTGTTTTGAAGTCTTAAAAACCATAGTTTAGAATGTGATTATGGTGCTGAAAACCTGTTAGGGTTGCAACATATGGGTGGAGTCATTCAGAAATGGGTAATATTTTGCAGCTGGACCTAGGACCATATTCTGTTTATAGTGAAATGAATAGTTCTGTTGTGATAGTAACAAACAATTCTGCTTTTATGGTCTCACCTGTGAATGTGTGAAATGTTATCCTGTATATTTGCCTCAAAAGAAGAAAAATTGAGCTTGAAAACTTGAGCTTGTATATTTGCCTCAAAAGAAGAAAAATATGACAAATTTGAGCTTAAAATAAAGATACTGCATTATGTTTGCGTTCAGACAGCTTGTAACAAAGACTTTGGTTGCAGAGCCTTTTTTATATTGAGAGGTTTAAATGGTTTATTTTCTTCAGTATCTGGACATTTCTGAGGACGTTTGGGTGGGGCAGCTGCTTGATCAGAACAGAGTATCTGGTGGGAATCCTGAATTGGTTGTCTGGGTTCCAGAGTCGCTAGCTGCTCGCTTCATGCATCTCTTCCGTTCAATGTTCCCTGCAGTGTGTTTGGGATTAAAAGTTGTACTCAGCTGTGTAGGGTAATAATACTTGGACAAAACTGAAAAGTTGAGAGCTGGAGTTTTATGAATGTGGTTCTTTCTTCCTTTATACTCTTTTTTTAAAGCGTGTATATTTGAAGGGTTTTTGCCTCCTTTTTGCTGAACTTTATATTTCATTAAATCTTTTGTTTTCTTGTTACTCTTTTAGTGTAATCAGCTTACTTAATTTTAGTCTGCAAAGTAATTTCTAATCTTGTGATTTCTGGTGGGATCTTCAAATTTGGTCATGATCAAGTTGCAACAAGAATTGGTTATGGAGGAGACCTCATTAGCAGTCCTCTTTTTTTTTTTCTTTTTTTTTTTTCTTCTCTCCCCTCCCCTTCCCCTGTAATTCAAAGAGTCATTGCTACAGAATTGAACTCTTCATTGAAATGTCTTAGTCCTTCAGTGGGGATGCTAAGACTGTCCTTTATTTGGGTGGCACGTGGTCATCGTTATGACAGAGGCAGTGTTTCTATAGCAAATGGGCTATGTATTATATTTTGTAATGTGTTGAGTTCCAGTGTGTATTTCTGCTTACCTGTTTGGGAGGGGGAGAAACGAGCTGATGATAAATGTATGTAATAGGATAACTTATGTATAATAAATTAAGTGCATTATATATTTATAGTTTGCTTTTTTGGTGTCTCTGAGGTAGCTTGACTTCTGTTCCAAAGTCTGTCTTAACAGCAGTGACAATTGTTAAGCTGCTTTGGTTTTACAACATGAACCTCTCAAGTTGCATAGTTTTACTGATAATTTCTTCCTGTCTGTTACCTTACTGTACTTTTATAATACCATTGCTCGTAAGTTCTGTATTATCTGATGTAGTGGCAATTATACGTGTGTGGTTGGTGGAGTACAGCTTTACTTTGGGGGGAGGCAAGTAGGATGAATATAATTAGCTGTTACACAAGATACAAAAGCCTTTTTATTTATTAACTACTGTTGTTAAGAATGTGATGGGATCTGTGCGAGCAGGAAGTTTCTTTATAATTCTGCACATGTGCATTGGCAGCAGCAGCTGAGAGCAAATCTGGCACTGTTCAGTGGTGGGTGTGAAGCAGCGAGCAAACATCTACTTTTTTCTGGTATCGCTGATGGTTTTATTTAATTCCTCTTGCTACAGTATAGTTGTAGAAGGATTAGGAGTTGCTGTAATGCTGTTAAAAAGCCTTTGGATTTTATCTAGTAAGTGAATATAAAATGTTGTCTTTGAGTTTCAAAACAAATCAGCTAACATCTTGGTGATCTCTCAGCTTGCTCTTTTAAAATGTAATATTTTTTGGAATGTTGCTTAAATCAGTCACTGTATTTGAGGCTTTGCTTGTGTTACTGCAATACGGTTGCTAAATGCTTAATTTGCTTCTTAAAATTTGAACTTTGTAGGGTTTTTTCCGCCCTAAATTTTGCATTTAATCTAACTAAAGCCTGTGTACTTCTATGCCTCTTGTGAAGAGGCAGATAGGATACGCCTCTCATGAAGATCTGTATTTGATGATGGGCTTTTGCAGAGAAAGTGTAATGGGGTTCTGTCAGCTGAAATTGTACACTGAACTTTAATGACTGGAAAATAAATACTAATCAATACTATGGTTTCTTGGCTTGTAAATTTTAAAAATAAAATCCAATAGTCTACCAGTTTTTCAGAGGAGCTTTCATGAGTTGCTTTGTTGCTTTCTTGCATGGTAATGACATAAAGGCTTAATTTGAATTGTTCTAATTTGTAAATTAGAAGGCTTGCTACTGCATTTCCAGGAAACAAAAATTGCATTACAATTGCATGTTGTATTTTTTGTGCCTTTATTTGCTTTGTCTGTATAACCGGTATTTTGTCAGTTGGGTCTTTTCTGAGGCAATCAGAGGTGCTAGTGCCAGATGATGGAGAATTTCAGCTAGTTTAGTTGGGGTCGTGTGTGTGTGAGAGTACGCATGCAAAGGCATATACATGCAAGTAGTGAGCTTATTAATTAAAGAGCTATTGTTGCATGCTGCTTCTGACTCTGTGATTGTGTGCAAAACTGCAACAGGCTTGGTTCCTTTTGATTCCTATTTAACCAGAAAGCAAACGTGTCAGTGAAGAGTTAATAACCATACTGAAAAAGGAGGGGAGCAGGAAAGTCGCTTCGCCTTGAAAAGACATGTATTCTAATATGGTTTTCTTCAACACTGCAAGTTAAATTCTGAAATTATGGTTATTTAAAAATATTATGCCTTTACGGGGAATGTATTCTTAAGACCAGCTTGTTAAATTTAAAATAATAACTGAGCCAAATTGTCTGATTTGCCAATCCAGACTTTGATTAAAATGCCTTTCAATAGCTGATTTCACTGTCAGTCAAAAAGAGGAAATCTTGCTTTAAGAATCTGTTTTAAGCTTACCTTACTGGTTTTAAAACTTCTTTCTTTAAATAATTTTTGTTTTAGTTGCTCAAATATAGTAATGAGTACTTAAATGTAGCTTTAAAATTGATTATTTGTTTTACATGGGGGATATTCTGTGTCTCTTCATACTCATGCACTTGCACAGCTCTGCGTGCTTTTAACTATGCTCTTGAGAGCAGTATCGTTTGTCCTTTTCCGTGTCCTGAGTTTGTGGTAGTGTTCTGTTTGTTTGCTTAAAGCTTGGGGTATGGTGATGGTTTTTTTTTTCCAGTTTGGATTTGTTTGTTTGTTTGTTTTAAATTGTCCTCCAAGCTGTGTCCCCTGCCCCAACCTGGCCATCTTTTCAATTTTGACTCAAATGAGCAAAATAATCTATTTTTGCTTGTTAGCTGAACAAAAGCTGAAAATTAGATGAGCAAAGGCTCTTCTGCCCCAGAGAATTTCATCCATTGGGAATGCTAACAGTAATTTGAGTATAGGAATGACATAAAAATCATCAGTTAGTGTCAGTTGTTATTATCATGACAGTATGTTTAAAAATTCTAAAAATCCGTTTCCTTTTATCTTGATAAAACTTAAGAGCAGAGTGCTGTTGCCTTTTTTAAAAAGCATAAATTAAATAGTGCGTAGTCCAGCAGCTGCCAAATGGGGCTATATGTTCTACAGTAAGCTGGTACATGAAAGTTTCCCAGGCTTCTGCTCATCCTCACGCCTGGCAGCCGGCTCTGGACGATGTCATCACACAAGGAAAGTTTCTGTGATTCCAAGTTGGAATCTGTGTCATAAGTTTAAGTCGTCATTTTGAAAGTCTTAAAATCTGTTACAACTTTTGAACATTTCAAACTTAGCTAAACATTTTATTTTTTATTTGGATTTAAAAGTATGCATCCAAAGGGACATCACAGATTTGGTCAAGTTATAAGTAAGTCATAAGTAACATAATACATTGTTTTTATTTATCATATGTAGAGTAAGAAATTAAAAACTCTGGGGCACTTGAATGTTTTTGTGGAATTTTATTTGTGAATAAACCTTCTTGTATTGCAGAAAACAGGCATTGATCCTCTTTGTACTGGAGGATGTGTACATGTTCTGCAAGGACTCTGTGTGCAGGCATGTGGGTGGCTGACAGGTTAACAGCATTGCGGACTGAAAAAGCCAAAGTCTAAACTTGAGGTGTATTTCTTGAGAAGTAGGGACAAGTGATTTTGTTGCCCTATAACATTTTTTTTTTCCTGTCTAAAAAATCTTACATTTAGTTTTTACTTCTCGTATGTTACAAAAAAAAAATAATCACTGATGAAGTCTGCTAATCCAACAAAATAATATATTAAAAATAGAGTGGAATGGCAGTCACTTTTCGTTTTGGTTTTGGCTTCACAGACGATATGAATTTCTTGCGAGATAAAACAAGCAAATAAAAGAATTGCTTAAATAGTTGAGACTTGTGGCAGAAATTCTACACGCAGAATTAATGTTTTCATTCCCATGGCATGGCTTCAGTTTGTAGCCTTTTTTGTTTATTTTATTTTTACTTCTTCTTGTTTCATTCCTTTGTTTTAGGGAAAGGTGGTGGAGCCCTGAGGACTTTAATTTAAAATGGCACCCGTATATTTGTAGTTCAGCCGGTAATGTAAAAGCTGAACTAAATTTGAGTTTAAACTTTCGTATGTGTTCCTCAAATATTAACAGCTAGCCGTGTATTCTGTGTTTTCTTTAGTGGCATTTCATATGTGGGTGTGAATACTTCTTTAGTTGCCAAGATAAGTGAATGCTATTATGATGGCAAAGTGAAACTTGTGCTGTTTTCCCAGTAGACTCTATGAAGTACTTGTAAAAACACCCCCCCAACCAGATTTTTTTTTTTTTTCATAAATAACAGATGAGAGCACTGAAATACACAATACAGAGTGAAACTCAGTGTTTTACCCTCATTTAAGATGCTCAGGCTCAAGATGTTGCATAGGACTTAGTATGTTTTTTTTCAACCTCTTGTGAAGTTGTGTTTTAATATGTGGTCATAATAAGGTGTATTTTTAGTTTCCTGGAACATTGTTGTAGTGTTGGGGATCTTTGTAAATATTTGTAGTAACAAGGAGGGGTAGTTTCAGAAAGACGCAACCAGAATATTTATGATAAAGCATAAACTAGTTGGGTGGTAGGGTTTTTTTATTTATTTTTTAATTACTGTGTTTCTGTTGATAGGACTTGTGAAGCATGTAGGTTGTGAAATTGGGAGGGGGAAGCACATGTTCAAAAGGGTCAGGATAATATGAACAAAGGTAGGAGTAGTTGACTGAATAGGTCAGCTCATGCTTTCTGAGGTTTTGATCATGGCTGAAAAAAAAAAAATTAAAAAACCCCCGTCCACTGTGTTGCTCCATATTTGTAAAAGACTCTAGAAATAATACTGAAGGTTACATGTCTTGCCCTAGTTTTCCTAGGTGTCTGCATTACAGTGGTGTACATCCTGAGTCAAGGGAGGGCAAGTGGGAAAGCTGCTGATCGATATAAAAAGGGGAGATACAATACTTAATTATTAACAGGTTCTGATCCTATCCTTCTGTTTTACAATGTCAGAAATAACAGTAACTAAAACTCGCTGGAAGTCAGATAACTTTTTTAAAGTTTCTAGCTTTTTCTATACTTGGTAAATACCAGATGCGTTGTATCACAGCCTATGGAGATTACACCAAAGCCTGTACTAAAAGGCAAGAGACTTAAATGCTCTGAAAAGAAAGTGGTGCATATAATGATATATTAAAGTGTGTGTATATAAGGATGTGTGTAACTGAGAGGGTGAAAATTAGACTTTTGCTAATTCTTGTAGGTGATGGTAAGCCATATAAAACTTTGTTTTGTATGTATAAGGTTGGGTTTTAAATACAGTTTTGCCCTAAATATGAGACAACCAGGCTGTTTCAACTTCATTGTTACATTGCCAAGCTGGTTAAAGTAGAAGTCTATCTTTTTTCTTTTTTTCCTGAATGAAGATAATATTCAGGTAACTTATTTGTCTGCAGCGCCTGGTAATAATGGTTGTGCTTTTATGTTTGCTAACTAAGGCCAAAGTTATCTTTGCTAAGAAAGCTGGACCTCGAGATTGTTCACTTGGTGCTGAATTATAAAGAAGTGGTTGCTTTTAATTTGCTCTTTTTATTAGGTGCTGTTTGTTTTGAAGGTTGGTTTGTTTGTTTTAGCAAAGCAGCCTGAAGCATTGTGGCAGATCTAGTAAAGATTTTTTTTTTTTTTTTTTCCCAGCTGCCATTAATCCCACATGGCTAACATGAGTCTTTCTGGTTCATTGTGGATAGATTGACTTTGGTAGAACGTGAGAAAAGAGACTGTATGCATCTTCATATTTCAAAAATGGCATGATATATTGGGATTGATTAAAATCTACTTGCATGCAAAGATTATGCTGACAATCACTTAATATACCAAAATAATAAGAAAAATGCCTTGGCAGTGTCTTCATAAATTGTAGGAGAGTCATGATTTGTGACTGCTTCACTGTTGAAATCTGGCAGCATCTTTTAGTGACCAAGAATACACAATGACAGATTTGAACATCATTGTTTAAAAAAAAAAAGTAAAGCCTGTTGACTGGAATATTTTCTGTTGTCAGCTCACCTGGAGTCCTGCTCTCAGATCAGGATCCACTTGTGTGAGACACAACAGATTTACAACCTGTGAGTAATACAAGATAGAGACAGATGACAAAGAACAGGAAGGAATATTGGTCAGTATTGCTTACATCAATAGGCAAAGATTTAAACACTTGTAAGCCTGAAATATATCTTCCTCTAGGCCTCAATGCAAGAAAACTTTGAGGAGGATGAAGCAGTCTTGTATAGAGCTTATGGCCAGCTCCCTTAACACATGGGTGCAGTCTGGGAAGGATTGGAAGCAGGAGAATGTTATTTATTAAAACTATTGGAAGGACTCTGGATTCCTGGTATCATAGGCTAATGAACAGACCAGCATTTTGGTACTGAAATGAGACTGGTAGGTTGTCAGGACTTTGAAAGTGTAGATCAAGTTGATTTGTTCTGATGTGAAATAGAAGCAAGAGCCAATGTGGGAGAATGAAGAGAGGGAAGGTGCTTTTTTCAAGTCCGTCAGCTGAATTCTCATATCAATCTCAAATTACGAAACAGAAGGTTTCACTAGGTATACTTTAAAGCCAGGGAAAGCCTTTTTATTGTCTAGTTTGGGTGGTGTGTGTTGTCTTGGTGTGTGTGTTGAAAGTTAGTTTTGCTCAGTTACAGTTGATTGGAACAGGTAATGGGTGAGATCAAGGGACTGAGATGACCCTTCGACTGTATTTAGACATTAAATCAGCTCCACTGTGTCATGAAGCTGCAATTTAATTTTTTACTATCGCAGAGAACCAAAAAGGATTTTGCTGTGGTCTGTAGCTATTTTGAGACCCGAGAACATGAAAAATGTCCAGATAATTGGGATTCTAAAAGGTTGCAAAAATGTGAGTGGTTCTGGGGAATCAAGGTTCTAGTTGCTTGCTGTATCCAGGTCTGATGATCACTTGAACTTTGAACTGCCAGTTAGGACACATAATCAACTTCCCAGAAAAGTTGATCTATACCCCTGAAAAATGGTTGACTCTCAATATTCCTTAGATAGGATTTTGGTTTTGGTCATGCCCTTTAAAGACAGTGTGTTAAACCAGTGCCTGAGATCCTTCTAAAAATTTTATAGCCATTAAGTGGTTTAGTATGGTAGGTACTGTAGAATAATTCTGTCTAACCTACTTAGCCCTTCCTGATTCTTTGGAAGAAGAATCAATGAATGTGAAAATTATTTCATAATTGTTAAAGCTTTGATGTCCCATGCTAATTGTCCCTTTAAAGTGTGGCTAACTCCTAAATTAAAAAGGGGATTTGCTTTTTTTAAGTGCTCTCCCATGAGCCACGCTAATGTGGCTATTATGCTTTCTTGTTCAGAACAAGAAACTGATGATTTGACAAGTAGAATTCCTCAAACGTGATGTTTAGACTTTTGACTGAGTTTAAAACTGTTGAAAACTTTATGGTCTAATAATATTTTCCTTATTTTCAGATTAACAGCTGAAGTACTGATCGAGTTCTGCTATTCTTCAATGAGGAACTACAGGCTGATCTTTTGCCATAATCTTAAACAACCATAAATGACAAAAGAATGCTTGGTCAGTGAGGGCAGCTGGCGCAGAAAACGTTTTTCAAACTCGGCTGTTTAAGTACTCTGAGGTAGGTTTCTTAAACTACTTTACTCAGGCTATTGGGGGGGGAAGGAAATATGGATTTCAGTATTTCTAATCTATTAGAATGTATCAATCCATTAGTAACCAGAGAATTGTGTTTGGTTACAGTGCTTTGACTAACAGTATGTACTCCATGTTCTATGTGCCATCCTCTATGAAAGCGATTGCTTGCATTTAAGCAAGTATGTTTTCTTTTTTTTTATTATTTATTTTGAAGAGACATCTTTTTCTTTGCTAGAAGAAATATTTTGGTTTTGACAGGATAACAGTTTGAGTGACTTACCCTGCCTTTGGTAATACCTTTGTTGTCTATCTAGATCCCCTATCAACCAAAGACTTGCAAGTAAAGCTTGAGCCTCTGCAGGATAGGAAAAATGGTATCACTGAGCATCTAGAAACTAGTTGTAGGGATTTTAGGTTCAGTAAAATGTTTAATTTGATGCAGGTGTTGAAAGCTTTATTGTGTAGACCAGAAAATGTCAAATATATTAGAAGCTGATTGCAGTGCAGTTGTGTGTCACAAAATACTTCTTCATTTCACACAACTAAAACTTGGGGTTTTGGTTTGGTATGATCCACTAGTTTCATTTCCTCTGGAGAGGCTTTTGTCTTGCAGTTTCAAGGCCTGACTGATAAATACTGTCCAAAAATGTCTTGAAGAATCTAGCTCTCCCAAAGTACCTTAGAACTTAAGTTGTAACTAGGTTTTTCTGAATCTTTTGCTGCTGTATGTATTCTTATCATTCCTCTATTGAGGATTGAAAAGAAAACCTCAGTAATAGTCATTTATCTAGTTAACTGTTTTTGGAGTTATTACAGAACTTTTCATTAAGTCAGTGAACTGATTGAGAGAGACCAGAGAGTATTTGCATTAGGTAATTAAAGCATGTTGTGTTACAGATCAATACATTCAACAGCGTACACTGAAGTATGTTTTTTTAATTTTAATTCCTCTTACTTGACAGAAAAGACAGCTTTGATTTTTGGCTGCAAAAAGATATGAGGAAGAGCTCCTCCCCTTCCTTGAGTAACTGCAACTCTGTTCTTGCTAACAAAATATTTGGAATTCCACTTGATGAGCTGCAGCAAGAAGGGCAACCAGACAATGAGGTTCCATTCATAGTCCGCCATGTTGTGGACTATATTGAGGAACATGGTATGTATTATCTTGTACTTTAAATAATGTATTTAGCTGTTATTCTTACAGAATAGATTGTGGTTTTTTGAAGAGTATTCATCTTAAGTTATTTACATTTAATTGGATGTGATTTGGGGTTTGTTTTTTTTTTTTTGTTTGGTGATACACACTTGCTTTCTTTACTCCTCCTGTTACGTTTGATTATCACTGTTTTCTAGCTAACACTAATGCAGTCAACTCAATTGGGTATTTCATAGGAAACTGTGTGTTTTAGGTACTTCTAACTTACCTTAGGTACCTTATTACTGTATTGTTAGGTGAGCATAAGAATGTGTTCGCTGGGAAAAGAACTGCTGGAAGTCTTGCAAAACTGGTGTCCAGAAATTCATTCAGTATGTCAATTGTGCATACCTGATTATCAGTATTTTCTGATATATTTGTCCATATTAAAAGTTTGTTTCTGCAACTTCTTTGTAACTCAGGGGGTCTGGAACAAGAAGGACTTTTTCAAGTCAATGGGAACGCTGAGACAGTGGAGTGGCTTCGGCAACGATATGATAATGGAGAAGATGTGGACCTGGTTAAAGAAGCAGATGTACCCTCAGCTATTAGCCTTCTTAGATTTTTTCTTCAAGAACTTCCAGAGCCAGTTATCCCAGGCAGTTTGCACATACATTTGATGCAACTTTCTCAAGGTAATAATTTGTTTTGATTCACTGTTTTAATTTTATTATTTTAAGAGTAAAAACCTGTATCATTGAGATTTGTAGTGGCACTGCGGTTTCTTTGGTGTTTTGTGTAATAATGTGTGCATCAGGAGGCATTCAAATGTATCTGTCTTAGTGCAAACCCCAAATAAGTAGGTCTTTTTTAGGAAACTCAGTCTGGGTTCAAAGACACGGTTCATCTGTCATGCAGGAAATTAGTGAAGCTGCTGCGTATCATGCTGATTAGTTCTGAGTATTCCATGTTCTTGTGCATGAATCCTGGGACACTGGTCAAAGCCACTGGAATCAAATTTCTTTGACAGTTTCCCACCACTGATGCTTTAAAAGTGGTAGGGAATGCTTTTGTCTTATTTCCTCTGAATTTCACTTACTCTGCCTTATGCTTCCATGGCACTTAAAGCTTTTGTGTATTAGAAGATACTAGAAGAGGTCTCAAGCCATGTACTCATGTCATGTTTGCTCTCCCGCCGTGGATTTTTTTCAGTTTAAAAACCCAGCAACTGTTGTCAGCCTGTTGTTGCTAGGTATGTTTTTTCATATACTACAAAACCTTGCCCCTTTAAATTAACACCCATATGCTGTCGCAGTATTCTTTTTACTGATGCCCACCTTATCTATCCGTATACACTCTCCTGGGTCTTTTTGCCTCTGCTGTGTTGAGCGGTGTTGGAGTTGATTCATAACTTGACTAGTAAAAATTCTTGTCTTGCAGCACTACAGTAGTAATGTCCTTAAAGGGTTCGTTAATGTTGGAGTTCCGCACGCCGTGATGTAACTGAGGGTTCGGCTGGTTGTCATTCTGCAGGAGTGTTGCTCATTTTCCAGTATCAGTTCATACTTTTCTTCAAGTACTGGGCTTGCTTTGCTTTGTAAGATGCACATTTTTGTTTGATTTAATTTTCTGTTGTTGAGTTTATTCCTGATAAGAACTTGATAATGCTTGTGATAGTACTCTTTGTTCACAGTGGGAATTGGTTTGTGGGATGAGTGAGTACAGCCTATTTTTCAGATGCTGTTATGCTGTATTTACCAAGTGCTGAACTGGAGGGTCATCTGCAGCAGTGTGAAGCTGCTTCATTTTCCTCCCTTGGTAGCCTGTATATCCTGAAACTTTGAATGTGGAGTGGTTATCTGGATAGCTGATGAGAAAAGGCTGAACACTGATGTGTGAGGCAATAAATAGTCTTGTGCTGGAGCTAATTTTTGGAAGCTACTTACCAGAGAAGCTTGTTAAGGCTGAAGTTCTGTTTGTTTGTTTGTCCTGTGCAGTAATGAGAAACTGAAGTGGATAGGGAATTTCATTAGTGATATGTCTGCTATTTGGTTTGCGTTGCTAATGTCATGGTTCATTGGAGGTAAGTAGCCAGCAAAACATTGTTTTGGTTTTTTTCCTTATAAAAAAAAAAAACAAACAAAAACTCAAAAAGGATTGTTAAAACAGTAACGCAGAATGCTGCAGGTTGCTCAGCTCATACTGCTACGCACCATGATTCGCAGTGTTATCTGTCAGGACTGGAAATGGGGTTGAGGGATACTCACTTGGTGTGACAGTGTGATTCCCTCCTATGACTTGTAAAATATAGTGTGAAGTTGGGGTTTTTCCATCTTTAAATAGATGGCTGTGGAAGGGTTTACATATGGGTTGTTTTGGGAAAAGAGCTGTTCTTCAGCATGTAAGTCTCCATTTCATTCCATTTTGTTAAATTTGCAGAGGAACTTCACTTAAACTTGCAGCTTATTGTCCTTACTGTCTTTTAAAGTATAAAATAAAGTGAGTTCAGAAAGATTTAAAGTTGTCTACCAAGAAAATCAAAACACATAACCTTTAAACGTTGTTTCCTGATACTAAAATTGTAGTTTCGGTTTCCTCTAGTCAGGTTTTGGCCTTTCATATTTTGACTGTCAAATAGACATATCTATGCTAGTTTCCAGAATTACAGTATCAGCTGCATTTTAGACAGAGGAATTTTTTACAGAGATTCAGGAGGAAGGTGGTAGTAATTTTGGATCCGTATGTTACTTCTATTTCCCTCTTTAGCAGGCCTTCCGTATCGTTAGGTGAAGTTTAGTTCGCAAAAAAACTTAGGCCACGCTTTGTTGTATAACTGTACTAATCTTTTCAGGCTTGTTTTGTGCAGGCCTAATGGTGGTTCCTCAAAGGCAAGTGATTTTAGTAACTGAAGTGTGAACTTGACCCTAATGCACTGGGCTGTGTGTCCCTGAAGTGTGTATCCATGGTTTACTGTCAGAGGACTTGAGTTGTGGCTAAGAATGTTCTCGCTTGAGGTCTTTGGCTGTTGTTCAGAACCTAAATTTTAGGACAGATTTGTAGACGAAACATTTATAGGTGTATGTGCAATGTGGTCTGATGATCACCTCTCCGTCTTGTGCTCTTTCTTGTTGAAGGTCTACTTTGTGAAAGTATTTTTTTTAGGTTCTCTTTTGCTGTTCTGTTTCCTACATGCATTTTTACAGTAAAAACTAACAATAATATATTCATTTTCTTGTGTTACTGTGTTGAGAGAACTGTTTTTCTGTGCCTGGTTACCTGTATTCAAATACTGTAGATGTTGACTGTGTTTGAGCAAATGAAGCTGCACAGTTAATGTTTGGTATTACTGTACATACACAACAGGGAATTTAGTCACTGCTTTGATTTGCTATTAAGGAGTGGGGTGTCTCAGCGCTCTCATCTAGAGAGGCAGAGCGACTGCTTATCATCTTCAAACATCCTTTTCTCTTTCTAACTGACCTGAGTTTTCAAATGTCTGAGAAAGAAGGGGAGGCCTGTTAGTATAAACTTTTCTCCCTTTTTGCTTTCCTGACATTTCTTTTCCTTTATGTGGAATTTCTCTATTAGATACAAACAATTGTAAACTCTTTGAACCGTGTTGCCTAAAGGGCTGATAATGTAACAAACCTGATTTGTGGGGAGATGAAGGATACAGTTAGGTGCAGGGTGAGAATAGGGAAGTTTTATGGCGATCCTTTTTTGGGTCTGAAATTGAACTGGCAACTTCAAGCTAAGTGTGTGTTAGGTGATTGCATTGAGATTGCTTGTATTCATCAGTTAAGTATTACAAAAGGAAGTAGAGTTGAGAATGGGATGCTTGTAGAGGAAAAAGTGGCAAAGTGGTTAGCTCATCTGAAATGGGGAGAATTTCAACTAGCTTTTAAGTTGGCTCGCTGTCTCTGGAGCTGTTGCTATCTCTAGAGCTCTTCTGCAAAGTAGTTTTTGTATAAAAGTGGTGAATGAAAGGATGTGGAGGACCTAGCCCTATGTAATCAGAAACATGAGTGACCATTAATTGGGAAGAACATGCTGAAAACTACCGATTGGACTTGCAGAGAAGAATATGTTGGAAATCATTGGTTTAGGTTATCAATTTCTGCTTCATAGAAGAAACTAAAGTTATAGTTTAATTTATCATTAGGGAAAGTAACCTGATGGGTACTCTGCTATAGAATGGACTGGGGAGGGCTTTTTTCACTATGTTCCCCCGCCTCTTCACCACCCCTCCAAACCTCTGACATCATTGAAGAAAAGTGACGGAATAGGAAATGAGTTATCAGCCTTTCTTGGAAAGATCAGAGAGGAAGAGACTAATCCAGAGACTGAAATGAGAGGATGAGATGCTGCGATAGATAGATTGTTAAGAAGTACTACCACTATAAAAGCTCTACAGATATGTGGGCTGGACGTTTTGGGTTTGGGTGGTGGTGGTGTCCTTTTTCCATGGAGAAATTTAGCATGAAAACCTTACATCAAACAAATGCAAGTCAAATTCTGACATTTTAGGCTGTGGTTTCAACAAATTAGTTGTACTTCAGAAGTAAGTAACTGTTGTCAGAGTCAAAAAGTTGATCAATATCAAATGTGAAAAAACAGGTATTGTACTTTTGTGATTAAAGTATTTTTCTTATATTTTTCAGATTATAATAATGAAGATGAATTTGGAAGAAAGTTGAGGTTCCTCTTGCAGCAGCTTCCACCTGTTAATTACAGTTTGTTAAAGTTTCTGTGTAAATTTTTAGCTAATGTAGCATCGCATCATGAAGAAATTTGGTCGGCAAGTTCTTTAGCTGCAGTTTTTGGCCCGGATGTTTTTCAGTAAGTTAGTTATAAAAGTTCATGTACCGTTTTTATGTGAACTTGACAGTGTATGTCTGTAGTCTAAAGTCTTTCCTGGTCCATGAGTAACAGCAGCAAGTACACAATACGTTTTGGGCAATATCTTTCTTTCTGTTCCCTCCAGGCCCTCACCTCCATTTTGTCTTACAAGTTTTGCTTGGATTTTAACAACAGCTTGTCTATGAGCTGTGGCATTAGAAACTACTGATTTGATGTTGCATTGCTGTAATTATACTGAGGTTCAAATTTTTTAGACATAGTGTATAATATTACTCTTTGCAGCCAGAAAGCAGTTCTGGGAGAAAGCTGTTAAAGTACAACATACACTGGGGTTTTCTCTCTGCAAGAAAACTCTTAATTTATAAATATTCCTCATGAAGAGTTAATTGACTGAATGTTTGTTACTTCATCACTTTTAAATATAAACTGGTATAAACATTTATAATGCAGTAATATGAAGGTATGCTTAAAGGTCTGTATGTTCAGAAAGAATTAGGGATAGTGGTGTGAAGTGTAGCCCTTAGTCATAGAAGCCATTCACAGGAGGTGCTTGGGGAAACAGTTGGGTTTAGATTTTAAACTAAACCAGTGTTGAAATCTTTAGCATTTACACAGATGTGGAGGATCTGAAAGAACAAGAAATAGTTAGCAGAATAATGGCGGGACTTCTGGAGAACTACTATGAATTCTTTGAAAATGAAGAGGAAGATTTTTCATCTACTAATGATTTAAGCTCAATAACTGAGCAGGTAAGAATAGTTTAAATGGCAGTGTGTTACCACTTCACTAACTGTTATACACATTTATGTTTATGAAAGATATGTTGAAATATACTTTTCTTTAGTATGCCTTTCGGTAGTTTCTTGCAAACTTATAAAACCTGGTATTTCCTTAAATGTGTCTTCTTAATGTAGGTACGCTTGTGAAATTGTTGCTTTATAGCAAGTATAGCTATGCTATATAGAAGAATACATAAGAACTAACCCAACAATGATATCCTGCCCAACATAGATGCTGTTGTGCTATGTAGATAGTATAGCTTTTTAATTACCTTTTTAGGAATGGAGAACTGGTTTTTAAGCAAGTGCAGAATGATGCTGCTGTTGGTCTTGGTCAATAATATTTCTAGGTGTGTCTTTACAGAAACATGCAGGGTCTCGCACTCCACTTGATGATGTTATCAGTGGTGGTTCCCTATGCCAGCATTTTTGAGTGGTGTTTCTGGTTCTAATACAGCAAAGTATCATCTTGACATTAGTGGGCAAAAGTGTTGAAATTAGAGGAACGAAGTTGACTAGAAAGAAATACTCTGGGTCCTAGTGTTTAACTGTCAGGATTGCCAGATTCACCTGTCCACGTGACTGATGGTACCCAGTACCACTCTCATGCCTTTTCTCACAACAAACTTGACTTTATGAAGTAAAATACCATGTGATGCTGGGATAAATAGAGATGGAGAGATGTTAGGGAAATGAAAATGTGGTATTGGGATACAACCTTCTTCCATTGGCAAATATTTTTAATTCTGACAAGTCTTGGTATTTAAGTGATAATCCATGGAAGAGGTATCATCAAAGCCAGGTTCGTGGATTATTAATAAAATCTTGGCTCGAACCCTTCCTCAGAAATATGGAAAGCTATAAACTGAATTTTCTTATGTTCAGTTGGCTTAAAAAATGATGTATTTTCTTTAAAAAGGAAAACGGGTAAACAACCAGCAGTTGCTAAGGAAGGTAACAAGAAATATTGAATTTTTAAAGCCTAACTATCCCACAAACCCCTCCTCTAGCAAGACAAGTAAGGCGAGTACTAGGGCAGCTGGTTGCTTCCTCTTTGCTGCAGTAGACACCTCAGCCATTGGTCTGGTCTGCCAAGCGTGGGCAGCAAGTTCTGGATTGAGCAGCTTCTTCTCTGCTAGCTCTTCTAGCAAAGTGCTGCAGCTTTGCAATGTTTGCTGTCTCTTTAGCTCTTTGCAGGAATATGTCTGGCACCGAGAACTGACACAGCCCTGCTGCATGCAGGAAGCTGTTAAATAAAGCCGGGCTGTAACTTTTGCAACCCAAGGCTGAGGACTGTCGTCGTAGGCTGGGATGACTGCTCTTCAAAGTATAGTTGGTTGATCTATACCCTTATGCTTTAAAATTACTGACTTGTCTGGGGGTCATGCTATGTTTTAGCAAAAGGTTTTCCCAAGTATAACAGTCAGTGTGGTGTGGTTGGGGTTTTTTGTTGTTGTTGGTTGGTTGGTTTTTTCCCCCCTAAGTTTGAGGCCTGGTGGGGTGTCCCTTTAATTTCGTGGTGTCTCCACCAGATGTCAACAGTGTACTTCTGTCAGGTCTTGCTCCCTCCTGGCCGCCAGTGGGGGTACGGAAGGGCTACCATCCCTTTGCGTGGGTGGTCTTGCCTTTGCTTCACTGGCACATCCTCTTGCAGTTACAGGGGAAAGTCAGGGATAAATACATTTCTTGCCCTAAATGCAGTGCGATATAACACATTACACCTCTTTTAAAAATCCTCTCTGCCCTTTGTATAATCTTAAACTGCTAAAGTTTCAAATTGTCTTAATTCAGTGGTTTTGTTTTATACTCGTGGCAGATTTATAAAGTAAATTTTCTTAAGGCTGCTGCTACTTTATTTTTTTGGGTTTGCAAGTTTGGGAGATCAGTAGTCAATCACAGAGGGGCTTTGCGAATCACTTTGTTGTGTTTATGTCTTTGTATTTTACAAATAGTTGCTTTTGAAAAAAATGAAGGTGGCTGTATTGAGTTGTCAGTTGGCGATACTGTTATTTACTTTTTAAATTGGCTATATTTTACTGCTTCAGTAAATACATCCATGTTTGGAAACAAAGAAACAAAAATATACAAGAGGCTTCATAGAAACTTCTTAATACTCTTGCTTTTACATTTGCCTTTAGAAGTATTCACTCGGTACTTTATAGTTTGGATTCTTAGACTTGTATATTGCCTTCCATAGAAGGGTTTGAAAATGTTTCTCATATACGAATAAGGCTGCCTATGAAATAGAGGAGAATTACCTGTCCCTGTTTTATATGTAAAAGAAGAAAGGTTCTGTGCCTCTTGACTTAAGCGTAGCCAGTATTTTGTTGTTTCTTCATTCTGCTTGTGTTCACTTACTGCATCAAAGGTGCTTCTCTTTTCAGTTTTTGTCCAATGTTTCAAAAGGCTTACATGGCTAGTGTGCCTGTTTTTCTAAAATTGAAAAATGTTCTCTTACACGTACGTTGTTTTTATACCTCTTACACCCTTTTAGAATCATAGAATGGTTTGAGTGGGAAGGGACCTTTAAAGGTCATCTAGTCCAACCCCCCTGCCATGAGCAGGGACATCTTCAACTCGGTCAGGTTGCTCAGAGCCCCGTCCAACCTGACCTGGAATGTTCCCAGGGATGGGGCATCCACCACCTCTCTGGGCAAGCTGGGCCAGTGTCTCACCACTCTCGGCATAAAAAAATTTCTTCTTATATCCAGTCTAATTCTACCTTATTTCAGTTTAAAGCCATTACCCCTTGTCCTATCACAGCAGGCCCCCCTAAAAAGGTTGTCCCTATCTTTCTTATAAGCCCCTTTAAGTACTGAAAAGCCGCTATAAGGTCTTCCTGGAGCCTTCTCTTCTCCAGGCTGAACAACGCCAACTCTCTCAGCCTCAGAGGAGAGGCGCGCCAGCCCTCTGATCATCTTCGTGGCCTCCTCTGGACCTGCTCCAACAGGTCCATGTCTTTCCTGTGCTGAGGGCTCCAGAGCTCGATGCAGTACTCCAGGTGGGGTCACCTGGACCTCTTAAATTCCCTGTACCTCTTAAAAGAACTTTTCAAGCTGTCAACTGTGATTAAATCTTTTTTAGATCAATGATCTCTTGGAAGAGGAAGAAGATGTAAAGCTTGAGCAGTCTGAAGAACTTCCAGAAGATGGCACGGAGAAACCTGATGAAAGGCCAGCTGTGGTGCATCTAGATATGACAGGGAGTCTCTCGGATTCCAGGAGTGTTACAGCATCAACAAGGTAACTTGTTTCTGCCTTGGGGGTTGGATGTAAAGTTTGGAGTATAGTCTGTTCTGTCCGAAAGACAGAAACTGTCAGGCTTTTGAGGTCAGTGGTGGTGTCTACAAACTGAAGCTTTAGAAGTAGGTGCAGTTATTGTAGTAAAATATGGGATAAAATAACTGTTCCCAAGTTCAGAAGAGGAATGCCTGTAGAACTTGGATTGGATTAACTGCGGTGATTTATTTAGAAAAAGGGCGTATTTTAGTGAAACTGTAAAGTATTATTTAAACAATAAATTTTGTAGCAGAGATATTAAAAAGTATCTGAATATTGGGAGACGCAAACCCATTCTGTGCCATCTTTCCACCACTTCCTTTCAGTGGGAAATTCAAGGACTATTTCTTGTCAGGTGCTAGTGAGCAGAGACATGTCCTTACATGACCCTAACTCATTCCTAAACCGGTGAGAATTTGTTTGTCCGGGGTTTTTTTTTGTGTGTGTGTCTGGTTTGGTCAGGTGTTAAATAAGAAAAGTACTTTTATATTTCACTAGAGTACAGTGGAATATATTTCATAAACAATTGAAATGAAGACTGTGTATCTGATTACTTCCTGAAAATATGCTAGAAAGAGAAAACACAAGGCATGAAGAGCAACTATATATGACCAAAAGGATAGTGGAGAGCAAGTGGGATAATATCAACTGTTACAGATTCTTACGTTGTGATTTAGATGTTCTAGAAAAGCTTTTAGCAGGAGCAATGTAGAGGAAATTTTAAGCACTTGATGGCATTTTGTAAGGTTATATGTGAGACTTCATAGAATGGGTTGCTTGCAAAAAAACTTGATTTCGGGGTCCAGAAAGTCTGCATAGTTTGAGTTGAAATGAAGACTCTGGATACCCTGTTTTGTGCAAGCTGACTTGGTTTTATATTTGTAAAACACCTGAAGATCCTTCTTCAGTTAAATTTAGTTGGCAGAGTTTAAATTATCTCGGAGGCTGATGTTTCTCTGTTTTATCAGTGTAGGAGTGACATGACTGGCACCTATGCGCAAGTGGAGGTTTAATTTGTTTAATGGGTTTTTAGAAAAAAGTTATTAGAAAAATGCATAGAAAGCCAAGGTCTTGCATTGTCCACACGGGTGTAACGGCTGCTGAAGCTGGAGGGACCTGTGTTACCTGCCTAAGAGCCAGACTCTGTAGCGGGATCTCTTTGGGTAGGCTCTGCTGGTAGAGAGCTGTGAGCGAGTTTGGAAGTCGCAAAATATAATACAGGCAGGAGTATTGGAGTGGGAGTCAGCTTGTAATTAAGACCAGTCCTCATAAAGGAGATGCATAAACTTAAAATGGTACTTCCATTTGAGAGCTTATTTGCACTTGCTTGTAATACACAGGTTTATGTTTTACTTGCTTGTAGCACACAAGTCTTAATTTCTAAGGCTGCTTTACTTGTATTATAGTTTACATAGCACTACAGCATGCGTTAGGTATGGGCATTGCATGTACGAACTTGTAAGGAGTGGTGAGGAAGCATCTATAATGAAAGTGTGACTAAAAGCAGGGGAAATGCAGGATACGTTCAGTGCGTAAGACTGACTTGTCTCAAGAATGTGGATTTCAGGTTGAAATCTGTTCAACGGCTTGGCTGCAGACTTCCTTCTACTTTGTTGCAGGAATTTGTAAAATATAAAATCATAATTCTGTTTTGTAATTTAACTTATATTTTAATTGTTAATTATCCTTTTCAGCAATATAGCTGGTTAATTTTACTTTGACTTAAATAAAAAGTTGCTGCAATTGGAATATCTATAAAAGTGCTCCTTCTTACAATTAAAGCTTTAAAGCAATTTAACTGTTTACAGGTATTTAGTTGCTTGTGGAATGTGTAAGCTCAGCAGTAGTGACAAACTCAACATGTTCCAGAGTTTAAATTTGATAGCCTGAAGAAAAAAGCATTTTTACTTGATGTTTAGGGTTAATTAAAAATTAATAGGCATTAATTATGGTTGGCATTTTACATAATTTGTGGGGAAGGATAAGGAGAAATCCTGTAGAAGAAGGAAGAATTTTGACTGCAAAACTAGAACAACTGCGGGAAACATTTAAAAAAAAAAAAAAATTGCAAGGAATGAGAAAGTATGCTTTATTAAACTTTTAACTACTGTAAATATTTTTCCAAACTTGAAGGCTTTCATAGTATGCATTTAAAGGCCTTTTTTTGTTGTTGTTTTAGTTTTTTGATGTTAAAAAAAAAAAAAAAGGAAATGTTAATGCTGTTTTTTTGGGATATTTGTCTTGACATAGGGCCTGCAGTGGCTGAAAAAGTAAAGAGGAGGAGAAGTAGAACTTAAACATGACTCCTGCAGTTCCTTAACCTGTAGTTTTGTTGCCTCTTTGCCGTTGTCAGATTTTTGGGAACCGAATATCTGTATGTTTTTGATCTCTTTGTGGAGAGAAGAAAAAGAACACTGAGGTTGCGCGTTCTGTATGTTAAAGATTGGTTATCTTAATTCATGTGATGGGGTACATGACCTTCCTTCTAGTTATTTGGACTGTAACTTGCTCATAATTTTGCTCACTACCTTTTTTCTTGACTCTTTCTGTTTGTTCTTTCTGAAACAAGTGACCTTCATGCACTGCATGGTGTTAATTTGACTTTGAGTGTGAGAGAGATCCGGTGAGAAAGTGGATAATCATTAATGCAGTTTGATTTAGTGACTGCTGGAAAATGGTATTTAAAATAAACCTGTTGAGCGATCTTTAAGCTGGTTATCCAAACAGGAAGCATTTGTTGCACACAAGTTGACATTGCATATGTAAAAGAAACATCATATTCTCCGTTAGCAGAAGCCTTTTCACCAGTGTTCTTCTGGTTTTGCTGTCCTGACTTTCAGAGAAAAGAATTACTGACTCAGCACTGCAGCTGATTTTAAGACGTGCTGTTGAAATAATCACTTTAGAATCCTTCTTTGTCATTATTCCAAATTTTTCATCACTGTGCTTTGCCAAGTAGTATTTACTTTACTTTTTGCAGTTCATTTCAAATATTGTCAGTCAAAAGCCTAATATAAGAACTCTTGGGCTTTTCAAATTTATATGTGAAAAATAAGAGATATGACAAGTAGCAAATTCTGTAAACAGTTTGCTTTGTCGATACTAAATGCAGTGACAAGGGCGAGCTCCTTCCTCACTGCTGGTGTGATATTTTTATTAACCCTTTTATGTTTTAATTAGCTCTGATCAGTGAGAGGCAATAATATTAACGGAGTCAGGCGTTAATTTTAACAAAGTGAAACAGAATACATATACAGTAAAGCTAACCAACCACAACTGCCTGAATTGCTAGAAAATATATTATTGTTTTAGTTTAGCACTCTCTTTAACATCCAAATACTTGTCCCTACTTCCATCCTAGAAAATCTGTGAACAACATGTTAGAAAAGCTTTCAAGTGTTGATTGGGCAGCTTATTGTCAGGAGTGACCTCATGTTGCAGTCTATTTCTATTTAGACTGCAGGGTTTAGTGCAGCACTCCAGAAGTACGGGCTGACAAGCAGCCACTGAATCCCAGCAAGCAGTATGCATAACCAGCAGCCAACATCACGCTTTGCTGTTTTTCAAATGAAGCATTTTTACATGAAGTGCTCGTTTGGGATAGCAAAAATAATCAGAATGGCCTGTAAAGTTCTGCTGCACAGGTAAATATATGAAAAGAAAATGTTGTTTTGATACCATTGCAAATAAGACTTTCTGTTAACTTTAAAATTATGTGAGATTAAATATATTTTGGAGATACTGTGAAATGAAATAATGCCAGAACTGACTTTTTTTTTTAAATAGGAAATAAGAATCTATGTACAGTCAGTAAATTACCAAGAAGAACTTTGAAATGTTTTATCTCTAGTTAATGTATTTTTCTATCTTAAGGTATGTTTTTACTGGGACTTTTTATGGGTCAGGAGACAGTGCAAAAGGGATTCTTGGGAGAGGGTTAGCATTATGAAACAAAGATGTTTACCTTTCTGTCTTGCTGTGTCATGCTGCATTTAAGACTCTCTGTAGCAGTAGAAATTACAGCTTTTAAAAAGTATCCTTGAACTCTGGTACATCGGTTTGGAAGTTGTAATGCATTTTCAGCTAAGACCGATTGACACATTTCTTTCAAAAAGTCCTTAATTGCTGAAGTGATTAGTTGAAGACGTAAGATATTCTTTACGTAGTAAGAGGATTTTTCAGGCTTTGCAATACTGCTGATTTATGCACATCTTTTGCTGAGTACCTCTAATGCATCTAAAGGTGTTTAGTAAAAGCACCGGTGAATGATCCTATGCTGGGGGCTGAAGGTTACGCATTAAGATGGAAAATTTTGTTGTGAACCATGTCTGAAATCTTTTGGATTCTTTGGAGATGAGTTTGATTCTCCCCACTTTTGACACAGTTCCTCATTGTCTCAAGTGGTAGAATAAAAGGATTCTAGGTCATCAGTTTCCTATAAATAGTATTTGTACTTCTGCCCTTGACTGTATTTTTTTTTCTCTCTTTTACAAATAGTGTTGCAGTGTTCTGTGCTCCCCCCCAATATGTCCTATGAGTGACTGTGTTTTAATAGTAAATTGATTTCAATGTGTACCACTATGTAAAGTAAGCATACCTTTTATAATGCAGCTTTTGTAGAACTTACTGAAAATAATGAGATCGGATACTTAAAACAACATTTTTTTGTGTTTTGAAATCTTGCTGTTTTTTTTCTCTGAGATTCTTGCTCATGCTCCTCCTCTCTTTTATCTTATTCATGGGGCTGAAGTTATTCACAGCTTCATGTCTTCATTTTTTTATTTCAAGTATTGTCAAAACAAAAGTTCGGTATCAGTGTACAAGTAGTTGAACTATGCACAGAAATATCAATGAAATGTAAATATCTTGAGTTGTAAACTTTTTCTTATCATTTCTTTGTTTGAAAGAAAAAAAACCCGAAGTGCCAGTGTGTTCACTCTCAGTTGTTTGATCTAGCAGCTTTGAGATTAGTAGCTACAGCATCTGGCTTCTACATGAGGTGTTCTAATTTTCCAAACCCATGTGGCAATGTCTATTTTGAAATAGTAGTTTAGAGCTGCCCTTTCTATCAGAGCATTTGGAATAGATCTGCTTTGGTTTTTCGCCTAGGCAAACAAACATCCAAAGCATAAAGTGAGCTTGATTCAAAATCAAGTTTCCATTAAAAAAAACCCAACAACCAACCAAACAAAAACAACCCAAAAAAACCCTTCTGTGAACACCTGCTCGCTCAGTTGTTACATGGTGGTGTTTAAATACAGGGCACTTTGCTATTGACCCAGTACAAGTTGTCTGAGGCAAAAGGGCATAATTATTTTTAAATAAATACTTTAACTGCTTTCCTTATCAGCTAGTGTTTAATTGAAAGTCCTTTATTGCTTGTGTTTCATCTACTTAGGGGAAGGAAAAGTAGAAAGACTGCTTGAGGTGGTCTAATTGTCTTACCGCTTTGGTAGTGGAACTACTAATAAACTTGATAAGATCTAACCAAGATATTCCTTGCTGTATTAAAACTATTCTTGGGTAAGCAGAGAGACTGTATACACTTTTTAGGGCAAGCAAGACTAGTATCAGTCAAAGCTATCTTGCAGAGGTAGTACCTGTTCAGTTCTCCACTGTCCTTGGAGAGTGTTGCAGATCTGTTAAATGTTGCAAATAAAATTATGCAACAGTCTGACAGGCAGGGAAGAACCTCTATGAATTGCAACTGTGGAGGAAAGCAGAGTAATTTGGAATTTGCTTTAGGCAGCAAGGTTAAAATCTGCATTCTTAAGCAACGTGTCAGGAAATCTTTGGAGACTAAGTGATTAGTATTTCCCATGGGAACGACCGTACATCTGAGAGCTTATAGCTTCATAACGTACTGAGTATTGGCTCTTGCGAGACAGAAATCTGCATTGCTACTTCTACAACTTTCTGTCTTATGTTGGCATTCTTTAAGATTTCCTCATCTAAATAATAAAGGGACTGCAAATCAGTTTTTTCTTTACATATTTATTCTACTTTTATTAGCCACTTTACATGCAGTGTTTAAGTATTTTCTAGGTTGTTTTCTGTTGACTTCAAGACTTTTATTTAGCGTGATAAATTTTTGCATTGCATTAACTTATTTCTTCTTTATTGCAGTGCTCATATCTCTCCCATAAGTATCTTGCCAGCCTCTGCAGAGTAAGTATAATGAAAATATAAAATGTTTGAATTGTGCTGTTTCTAGAACGTGCATGGAAGATATGCCATCTTTCAAGACAAAGAAATGCAGTAGGTTTGATGATCACAGTTATGAATGAACGTATTCTAGTGTGAAGTATTTCACTTATGGCATTTAACCCTAATGCAGGAAAACCCTAATGTCTTTCAGCATTGGTGACTGCAGAAGCATGAAAGCACAGTATAGTACAATCTAGAGTCCAAACCACTTTGGTTTTATACTTAGATACATCATAGGTGTTTGACTTTAAAATTATGATAGCATTTACATTGTATTTTTAGCACCACTTCTCGTTGTTAATATTGAGTACAGTTCAGTGGAATTGCATGTATGAATGTGGAGGAAAAAGAAACACACAATTCCAGAGTTAAAAATGGGGTAAAATAGTTTAAGGTTCTTCTATGAGGATTTTTTTATAGGCCTAATTGTGTATTTTGGATGAGCTGGCTCAGATGCGCTCGACGGAGTAGTCTGTTTCTAAAGAATACTCCTCTTTTCTTGATGTATCTTTGGGTATATGCTGTGTCCTTCATGAGGTACTTGCACATTGTCTCTGCTATTTGTTGGCTCATGCCTTTTAAGATGACAGCCCCGTTCAGGAGGGGTTACAGCCAGCTGTGCTGAAGTGCTGCTTGCTCCAGGGTTGACTCTGACCTTGTATGGACACGGGATTTTGCTGTCACATTAATATATTAGGCTTTTATAAGTTTTTGTGTAGAGTTATCAAAAAATAAGTTAATCATGGAAATGTGTTGATTACTCTTAAAATACTGTTAATACACTTCATAATACTTTATGTAAATTTTCTGAAATAAGAGATAGTAGGTGCAGTAATTTCTGGTGCCTTTTCGGAAAAGTTAGTCTCTTTTTTACTTGACGTACTTGTATGAAAGATTCCTGTCATGTGTAAAGTTTGTTATCTCTGCCTTTCTACATAGTTGATCAATGCAAAAGGAGAGTACTTAATATGAATTTTCTGTCTTTTTTTCTTTATAGCATTTTAGAAAGAACAATCAGAGCAGCTGTGGAACAGCACCTTTTCGACCTGCAGAGCAGCTTAGATCACGATCTTAAACATATACAGCAACACAGACTGGGCTGTAACAATGAAGAAAAAAATCCCAGTGGGGATGAGGAAGGATCTAACAACCAGTAAGATTTTGTTCTATCTGTAATGAATTCTATAGGATTGTATATCTTAACTTTTCCAAAACAAGGTACCCCAATCCTTCACCTCAACCCAAAGCAAAAGTCATGGATTTGTGCTATTAGCGTCAAATTATCTCGTATTTTAAACCAAATCAACTTCCGTCAGTTGCCAGTAATCAACAGCTCTTGAAGCAAATATTTTAAATTGATCTTATAGCTAAAAATATTGTGAAGTATAACTGCTTCACTGCTGAATTCTGTGCAAGTAGCACAAGAACTTAAATTTACATGAGTGCTTTCATTCTTATCTTGCTGATGTTACTTACGACACAATTTTACCATATGAAAGCTATTGTAGATGCTGTTTTAGTTTCTTTACCCTATCTTTCCATGTCAACATGGCTGGTTTACTGCTCTAGCTGCCACTGTCAATGAAACAGCTAAAAATGGATGGAATGAGCACTGTTGGGTCTATTTGCGTAGCTTTTCAGCCTCATTTGATTGGCTTTTATTTTTATTGTGAATCTTGCCATGTTATGAGTGTAGCGATTGCCACAGCAGCATTGATAAGCTGGTACATTTTGGTGCTTTATTAAAAACAAATAGTCAAGATTAATACCCAAACCCCAAAAAATGTGTCCTTAAGTAGGACTTCAGTACCTAAGTTTCTTTGGTCAGAGCCTGAAAGACGTGAAATACTCAGAGACTGAAATGCTGTTTTCTGAGTTGTTCAATCTTTATTGTTTTTGGAAGTCTTGCCTGTGACAAGAGGTCAGACTAAAGTTAGCAGTTGGTCATAAAAGTAATAACCATTGCTGGTAATGATCAATTAAAACTGAGCTCTAGTGTTAGAGATTTAATATCTTTGAAGTAATTTATAAATAAGTGGGTAATTGCCTGAAAGACCCATTGTAGCTGAATGCCTTCGGTTAGAGCACAAGTGCTTTAAAGGCTGGCAGACTTCACAGAAGCAGAGGCTAAAAGTGCCATCACTGAAGGTTTGAAACCAATATACTCTTCTGGCACAGTGACTATTTCAAATGCTTCTGATCATCATTCCACTGTGGATTAACCGTAATAGAGGATACATGATAGTGTGCTTGAAAGAGGTTGTCTGGGTCCTTCAAAGCAGTGCCGCCAAGCAAGCTATACACAGTTAAATGAAGAACTAAAAAATGCAGTGACCCACTGCAAATTTCTTAGAATTAACTTAAAATAATTGCCAGGATTAGGAAAAAAGAGTTAATGTTGATTTCTGAACCATCGTGTTTAGTATCTGTATGTCGGATAGAGGAGGAGCATTTTTTAAAGTAGTCTAGAATTCTTTGTGATCGAGGAGAAGGAAGGCAATGAAGTCAAAGGCTTGTGATGAATTACAGAATCATGTGGTAACAGGGATGGTGGCATGTAAAGAATATATGGACGTAAATATGGTGTCAGTTAGTTTTAATCTGGTTGTACTGTCACAAGTCTTAAGTTGAATGTTAGGAAGATTAAATGTTGGAAATAATGGGATTTCTCACTGGAGGGGAACATAATGATACTGGCTATAAACTCGCTGGCTTCAATATTGAGAGGAGTGAAGCCACAGCAACTTCACCGAGTTGTGGTAGTTTCAGTATGTCATTGCTTCTGGCTGTTGGCGCTTTTATTCCTTAGGTCAGCGTAGTAAGTGGGGTATGTATGCCTGACCCTTAATGCAAGAATCAAATAAATACATTTTAATATGTCTATCACATATATACTTCTGAGGTTTTTACAACAGTATAAACTACATAAATAATTAAATTGAAATTGTAGATGTAACCAGTATCTTTGGTCAGAATAACTTTGGAAAAAAACCCCAACCCTGATGTTTCATACTGTTTAAGGTGGAACAGCAGGCTGCTAAAGTCTCTCTGTTCTTATCTTTAGGAATGATGTTATTGAAGATAATGACACTGGTAGCAGTGAGAACACAGGAGACTGCTCTGAAGTATTGGTTTGCACTGATTTAGACAGTGAAGCTATGAAACATGATACTGTAACTGAGGAAGAAGAAAGCGTTCAGGTGAGAGGAAGACCTCCTGTATAAGAAAATCATAAATTGCTGTGACTTCAGCAAAGTGCTGTAGAGATCCGAGTTTTCCTAATAGCTCTGATGTAGCCTTACATGGTGCTGTTGCTCTGTGCAGTTAATTGTCTTCTCTGCTGGGCACATTTTGTAGACATGCATAGAGAAATTTTTGTGTACTTTGATGCAACTTGTTTGGACCCTGACTAATGTTTTTTTCTATTGGTCTTTCACAGGTACCAGCCCTTCCTTCTGCTCAGGTAAGTCAGTGTATCAGCAAGCATAGCACGGGTTAGAATAGCATCTCGGTTAGTAAAGGCTTCCTGAGGAGCAGAAAATCTAGAGCTTTGGTTGTAGCGTAGCCCAAAGTTAGTCACACCTTGTACTGTATCAAGAAAGGGTAGAAGTAACAGTCACCTTGAGACTCTGCAGCCTCTTGACTACGCTTGTGCTAGGAAGGTGTGGTTTTGTAATTAGCTAATTACAGCCTTTTCTCACCGTTCCCAGTTTCTTCTACAGTCAGCATAGATGTCTGGTTCTTTTCAACACATCTTCATCTCCTTTCTAGTCGAAAGAGGTTGTGTTGTTTCTCCTTGGACCTCTCTGCTTATATATTTGATTTCTGCTGTACTAATAGCTCATGTCCCTCCATATTGATGTGTACACTTAGAATTCTTACGCTTGAGGTGTTCAGCAAAAGAAAAATGAGAGAAAATTAGACTTGTGACCTGAAGAAGTTGAACACTTAATATTGTCATCTTGAAAAGAATCAGGATTGACCATTTGTATTCTAAAGCAGAAAAATCTGTCTAGAGTGCTGTATGAGTACATATTAGGAAGTGATGCTAACATGCTTGTAAAAATAAAATACTTAGTTATATTTTCTTAAAAACTGTTTTGCTCACAAAATACAATGTTAATGGTACTTGAAGTTGCTGTTGAAGTTTAGAAAGCAACTGAAAATGTAAACAACAAACCACAGGTTAATCAGGTGTAATTTTGTAATCAGATTTAATTTTGGCTTTGCTTTTATATATTATGCTTGAATTGATCTGCTTCATGTCACTGAAAGAAGCAAGCATTGTATACAGTTTCATTGGAAACCCAGTAGTGTAGCAACTGTAAATGTTGAAATAATTGTTTGCCCTATACAGCAAACATGCCTCAGCTTTGCTTTGAGCTGCAAATTACTAGATCTTCACATGCAATCAAATGTGAAGGTTTGTATGGCCTGAATTTGTGATGATGGCCTGAACTGTACCGGTACTTTTTATTAGCAAGAAGACATCAGTCTCTCATTCAGGGTATCTTTATGCAATCAAGCAATGCTGTAAAATATGTGCTGACAAAAATGAAATCAAGTATAACAGTAATATGCAAGAGAATGTAGTTTCTGCCGCTCTGTATAAAATAACACACATGCAGCTGTCAAAGAAGCAATTCTAATGAAAAGTTCAAATCTATAGTTCCTTATTTATTTGGTAAAACTTTTGTTGTTATAAATCCAAATGATGAATTCTGTGGGTAGAGAGATTTGCTATACATATGTAGAGAACTTTCTACAATGGTTTTTAGCTTCTTGAAAGTGAGTCCATAAATCTTTCTGAGGGTTTCCTGAAAGTTAATTAGATAAGCAAACCTATTGTTAGTAGACTTAAATTAATGAGAAGAATTTAATGGGTCTGTGAACTTGAAAAGATAGAAGTGGATGCTTTAGCATAGTGAAACTGTGAGTCTTGTCTGGAATCTATGTTTTTATTAAAACAAAATGTTGCTGTAGGACTTTTTACTATTGTAATGTATTCTTCTCCCAGCCTTCTGTTAGCTTTCATGGATCCCAAGTGACTCTTGAATTACCAACATGCCATATTTTTCAGTTGGTCCCACTAAACTAGCATATTGTTTTCAAATCCCATTCTGTAAATTAAAATTTCTTGAAATTAATTGATTGTCCAGGTTCTTTCCTGATGCATTAGTGCCAAATCTTGTTATAGATTGTTATCCTATAATGCAAAACGCAGAAAACATGGTGTTGCAGTTAGGTGATATTTTATCCAATTCAGGTGAATACTATGTTTGCAGGAACTCTGTTGAAAGTACAGGGTAGAGTTGCATATTTCTGCCATCAATCTTTTTTTGACTGGCTATTCTAAGTCTTCTTTTATTTGTAGTATTTGGTTTAGGTTTTCAGTCTTTTGACAATGAAAGCCTTCAAAACCAATAGAGAGCGAGTTTCGGATCTTAACTCCTAACACTTTACTTCCTCCTGACTTCATAGTTAAAATATATACTGAGCTTTAGAAATCAAAACTCAGAAAGTACAGATGTAGATGGAGAAACAAAAATTGCAAGTTGGTGGCTTTGTAGTGCATTCTATGCAGTTCCAATGGTTTCAGAGAACAGCTGAGAAATGTGAATTACACTTCTGATGAAGTACATGCACTTCAGAGTTTGAAGTACGTTACCGTGCTAAGAATATGAAGGCGGAACTTGATGCTCAGGAGTGCACGGTCATGTATAGATGCGCTTTTGTTCTCATGCGTGATGTTATTCTTGGCCTTTTTTGCTTTTTGATATATTTCTGTTTATTGGTACCAGTGGTACGGTGGCATTCTGGGGTGAAGTTTTGTTTTTTCAATGTTAGTTTCTATGTTCTTGTTAATACACTATTTCAAATGTTATGGGGAGATGTTAACAGGAAATGTACCGATTCTTCTGTATGAAAGGAGTTTGAGAGAGTCATGTAGGATTGTAGGAAACGAAAGATGTGCTCATGAGCTCTCCTTTGGGTCTGAAATGGAAACGGAAGCAGCTGTTTCCACAACTGCAATAAGTGTGACTATGTAAAGACTTGCACAGCTCGCTTCCAGGGTGGAAATTATCTGCTAGAGTATGACAAATTCACTGTATTTAAAAATTGTTTCCCCAAATTGGAATTTGGCTTGAGGACTGAAATAATATAAACAGAATAATGGACTTCTGTCTGATAAGGGAGAATATTACTGTCAGCAGTGTAAAACTGGCAACTGTTACGTATATTTGAACTCTACAGGTAACTTTATTTTATATTCAGACACTTTAAAGATCATTTGTGAGAAGTTCTTCAGTTTGAAACCATATTTTTATTTCAAATTCCTTATATTCTCCCACATAAGACACTTCTTGAAGAAATCAAGTACTGGGCTTTGGTGTAAAAGTCTAAAGTCGTCAGTCTTCCTGTGCCAACTTCTAGTGAACAAAATGGTGACATGTATTCATCTGAACTTGTTTTGTGAGATGGTGTCATAGAAATGCCAGCATTTCTTCATCCCCACCCAGTCCTGTTGCTTTATTTAGTAACAGGGATTAGTAGCTCCTTTTAGAAAGTCTGTCAGACTTGTTTCATTTCATGTATGCTAAGCACAAGTCTGCATCCAACTCAGTTATTTTCAAGACTAGGATATACTTACTGCCGTGATTTTAGTCACCACAAACGTCATGCTGTGATTGACAATTTGCAGTAGAACTGTTGGTGTTAATATTTAAAAGAAATAATAAAAAAGGTTTGTCTGAAGATGGAAAGTAGTTGCCTGTCTTCTGGTGATTAAAACACCTAGTTCCTGGCCTTACTTTAGATGTAAAAGTACTGCTTAGTTAAAAAGTATGATTTCCATCCCCACACAAAACTTGAGGGTCTTTTGTGGTCAGGGATGATTACAGAAATGTTTTCAGCTGAGAATGCTATTCCCAAGTCTTTCTAACCATACTTTTTGCCAACAGACTGCAGATGTATTATTGAAACCATGTGATAAAGATGATGCAGATGTTGATGGAGAAAATAATAGTGAAAGGTACGTATTTTTCTTTTGTCACTTACATGGTAGACTGTGTAACTTCAGTTTTGAAAAGTAAGTGTACCAAATTGGGGATTTGTGACAGCACAGTATAACATAAGGGAGGTGAAGCTAAACATAAAGCTTTTTACATGTGGAAACAGAGAGGATAAGATGGAGTTACTTTTTTATGACAATGATATAAAAGGCATGGAGCTTTATGCACTTAAGAGAGAAAATAAGTACCAGCCTGTATGGTATATATCATGTTTTTCTTGTGAACAGGGCAAGAGAAATAGAAGAAGAAAAAGTTATTTTCTTTAAAATATTTTGGCATGTTATATTGCTCTTAATGATTGAAGAATTAATGCTGGTAATAGTGACTAGCCATAAAACTTTAAGTTCATTTGCAGTTTGAGTTCAGCACTGATTGAAATTCCAGTTTGAGTTGAGTTTTAAAATATTTGCTTCCAGTTTGAAAATAAAGGTCTGAGCTGTTCTTATATCCAGCTTGGTTCAAGTCCAGTTGTTGTTTACATGCTTCAGCTTGAAATTCTGTGTGAAGAACCACGGGGGGAGCAATGGAACTTTTGCTCCCCAGAATTTTAATTATCACTTTAAGGAAATATATTGCATATCTGCTAAAACTGGACTAGGGAATGTAAGAATAAAATGTGAAGGGAATATGTTGTATTTACTGTCTATTAAGAATTTGTATTTAAAATTATGACTAGGTCTGTGTCTTCTTTTTAGGCAAAATAGTATATTGCTTGGTGGCAATGATAGAATATCTTCAGAGATGTATCTGGTAAGATTATGATTTCATTTATATACAGATACACAGCATCTTACAATCTTACATGAAATACGGATATGAAGAAAAAGAATAAATTTATCTTTTAACATCTTACATTGGTTGGCCTGCTGCAAGGCTTGCAAAACCTCTGTTAGTTCTCATCTAGCTTCACGGAAACTTTTGGCAGCAGAGAAAGCTTATACTTAGGCATCTCGTATAAGGAATGTTTTGTAATGCAAATAAGTGACTACTCTTGGCAGGGGTGGGGGGAAGTTGTTTATAATTCCTTAAGTTAGAAAAAATCCCCCCCCCCAAATTTCCAGATTAGATATGTGATTTCCAGTTGCTAAATAATAATAAAATTGTTCTGTTTTGTTACTTAAATACAGGATTCAAGTAGCAAGACTTGTGATCTTAATGCAAATACTGATTCAGAGGTGTCAGGGGATGGCAACATTAATGTTTCTGAGGAAGCTCTGGGTGTCCAAGTACCACGTCTAGATCTGAAGAATGTATCTGATGGTGACAAATGGGAAGGTAATTTTCACCCTTTAGCTCACAACATAGTTAGCTAGTAATGAAAAAGAGAACATTTGGCAAAGTAGAAGCAGCAGCCAACTTAGACATTTTTTTTTCTTTAGTTTGATCAGAATAATACGTTCCTACACACACGGTAAGATTCACCAAGTCATGACATAGGTCCCATCTTTTTTCAGAACTATCTGCAACTTAGGGATCTTAAAAAAAACTGTAAAGAAAAAATAGTCAAAGGAGCAACTAAAGAAAACAAAAAAGCCGCAGTTTCATACTAGAGGTTTGGTGGGTTATTTTTTTTTTTTGTTTGTGGGGTTTTCATGTGGGTTTTTTGTTTTTTGGGTTTTTTTTTTTTGGTTTGTTTTTTTTTTGGTTTTGGTTTTTTTTTTGGTTTTTTTTTTTTTTTTTTTTGGAAAAGTGACATGGTTCCCAGGACCCTGAGTCTGAGTCTCTCATCTGAGCCCTTAAAAACACTTTCTCTGATGATGTCATACAGTTAATATTCACACTGTGTGTTGTTTGGTGTTGGTTTTTTTTTTCTTGAATGTAAGCTATTGAAGTTCTAATACTAGCTGAATTTGACTTAAAATCACTAAGCTACTAAGCATAGCAATTTATATTTCATTTATTCTGAAAAATCTAGTGGTTGTTTTGTTTTAAACATCAGGAATGCTGGTTTCCATGTCATTGGAAAACTTGAAACAGCTCCAAATTTTCAAATAAAAGTTACAGATGGGTATTATTTCTGTGCCCCTTCTCCCTGCATTGTTTGGATTTTAGGAAAAGCAAAATGTTTGAGACTTAGTTTTTTCTCAGACAGGATTCCTTATGTTTGTAACCTTATTCTTCGTGACCTTCCAGGTTTAGCAAGCCCCCTAAGCTTGTGACTTTACTGCACTTTTGCTCAAAGGTCTGATAATAACTGCTTAAACTGTTTTTTTACTTGAGTAAAAACATAACCCCTTTGTAACCAGAGTAAAACACTCTTGTCAATATCTTCTTTTCAAAGTACTTATCTTTTTACGTTTCTTGTATCCTGTTTCCTCTGCCTATTGTTGATATTCTGAATCATCACACCTTAAAAAATGCAAGTGATATAGATTGCTAAAATACTGTGAGCTGTAACTAACAGTACAATGACCACAGTCCACTTGTTTCCAATTTTAAAAACTTGCAAATACAACTTGGTAGATAAAGTACAGATTTGCTACGCGGGGATGAGGTTTTAACTTCCAACAGGCTGTTCCAGTGACAGCTATTCTTTGAGATGCCTGTAAGTGTCATGGAGAAAAGTGTTAGTAAGACTTTGGTAACAAAAAATGACTGCACTTAACTTCTGGTTGTTGTGTTATAAATATTAAAGTTAGTGAAGTATACCTGGGAAGTATGTAGTTTAACAATGCAGCATATAGTTGTAGCACGTCAGCACTTAAAGCTTTGTCCTGAAGCTCAAATGGTAATAACTTATTGTCAATTTGTTACCAGTGTTGACTGTTTTCCAAATTAATTGCTTGCATTAATCCTTCCTTCCTTTTTAACCCTTTTACAAGTGATGAGGCTTGCAACTTGTGATTGGCTTACTTAGATTTGTAAAATATTTGCTGGTTGACCTTCTTGAGCCCTAGCAAACTATACGTATAGAAGTTGATTTGCAGGCATCCAAAGACACTGAGTCCAGATTTTCATTCTTGTTGCCCAAGTTAATAACTTTAGAAAAAGTTTAAAAAAAAAAAAAACAACCCAAACCTGCTTATGTTCCCAGTGCTTTATTTACATTAATTGCTTACTTGCACATTACATTTTGTTGCATCCTCTATTTGTGTTAATCTGATTTAATATGTATTCTCAGAAGGTTTGTGGCTTCCATTTTCATTATTTCCTGAAGTCTGCTCATGAAAGTTGCTTTGGTTTTACTTACCTAAATAGCTTTATGACTCTTAAGTTGAAAAGAAAGTAGTATATCTATATATAAATCTATATTATAAGCTTCTTGGGAGAAAAGTCATGCTATTTTGCAAGAGGTGTTATTTCATTGCAAAGTATTTTAACTTTGGCTATTCTTCGCTCCTGTTTAAAATGGTTATTAGGATCTCAGTCTTCCAAGGCACTGCAAGTCCTTGTGGCATTGCAATGAAGTAGAGTGGCATTGCGCTGAAGTAGATTGGCTTTGTAAAGAAATCTGTACTAGTCCAAGTCCTGTTATAAGATTTGGGTTATGAAAACCTATGTGATAGAAAACTTAAAGATCTTTAACCAATAGAGTTCTTGAAAACAAACATCAAATGCTTGCTGGAATAAGGCAAAAATGCAGATTGTTAATCTATATTTCTGAGTATGTTTTTCTGCATTTTTCCTGCTTTTTGGAAATCACCACCATCTCTATTTTTTACGAGCTGTGAGCAAAAACTTATATAGAACTTGTCTTTTGTTAATGTGAGGATGCATGTGACTCTTATTAAACTACAATAAGCCTTTACTATTCCTGTGTCAGTTCTTTGTAAACTTTTTCAGCAAAAAGTTCAAATTCACTAAGGTCTGAGCATCCTTACCTGCCATTGAAATTGCTTGGAAGCTGAGAGTGCTCAGGGCCTGGCCCAAAAGTTGGGATGTTTTTCCCTGGTACTGTATCTTCCTGCTTTACATGTTATGTATAGTTTGTTCTGACTGTGCTGTGTGTTCACTTTAGTATTTTTGCCATTCTTTTTCATTTTATTAGCACCATGCCCTATCACTTTTCCCCTCATTGATTTCAAAACAATGCATCTGCAGAGAGAAGGGGAGGGTAAGTATGGTTCGCCATACATTCAGTTATCTGCCTTTTGATAGTTTATGGTTTGCTTTCTAACTAACCCTTCACCTGCTGTCCCTTATATCTTGGGAATGTTCTGATCTGCAATTTTTTTGTTTACTTTTTTCTAAAAGGTGCCCTTCTTGTATATGGTACTGTGTAAACAGGCAAGATTATAGCTTAAAACCAAAATGAAAATCCCCAATAATACTTAGTAAATGTACAGTGGAAAGCAGGTACAAGGGTTATTTTTTTTAAAGTTACTTTGTGGGTTTTATTGTTGTTCTGCACACTTTGAACCCAGTTTTCAAATTTCTGATTTGAACTGGAAAATATAGGCAATTCTCTGAAAGGAAAAGGGGGGTGGGATTTTAAATCAAGGTGCTTGGAAGGCTATATCAGCTTTTTGTTAGACAGCAGGAAAACCATATCTGAGAACCGTAAGGGATGTTAGCAACTAACTTTTTATAGGGATATTAAAAAAAATTGATTGTTTTGGAATCCCCTGCCTAAAAGAACTCACCTTCCACGAATTAAGAAATCTCTTTTTCTCAGTGGTGTCAAGATGGATTTAAACTTAAAACCCCAACAACACTCCTTTAAAAAGACTTAAGCAAATGATTTTGTACCTAAAGAGGTATTTTCAGGCTTGCCTTCTTCAAAACCAAGAGGACAATCTTTCAAAGTACATGCGTAAGGTATAAAAATTAATATCCACAGCAAAATATTGTACCGGACAATAAATGTATTCTTCTAACTTTGAATTTCTGAGAATTAAATAAGGCTCTTTTTACACTGTTGAACTGTTCAGAAATGCATACTCCCAAGATACACTTTGAAAAAGGGATCCTAGTGTGCATACTTGATTTCAGTACCTTTTTCTTTCAATTGTTATATGACAGAATTTGTAGCTTTCTGATATATTTCAGTGTTTTTATTCACTTTGTGTATGACACCACATCCTTTATAGCACACAAGACTAAGCATTGGGTATGCATTTTTGTTTCCTTTTGACTCTTGTTTATAATTCTGTTAACAGAAAGGTACCATGTTGTGTCCCTTTTTATCTTCTAGATCCGTTTCCTGCTTTCAAGTCTTGGCAGGAGGACAGTGAATCTGGAGAAGCTCAGCTTTCCCCACAGGCTGGAAGGATGACTAATCATCCGTTGGAAGAGGACTGTCATCCCATATTGTCACATCGTAGTTTGGATTTTGGGCAAAGCCAGCGTTTCTTACATGATCCGGAAACGTTAGATTCTTCATCCAAAGCACTTTCTTTTGTTAGGTATGTATTCTAATGCAATTTCATGGGTGTTGGAGCAGGAGATGTTACTGCCAATGTGAAAATACAGCTGTTGAAGAACCTCATGGGTTTTCACGATGTGAAGTGGTTCATAAATCATAGAATGGATTAGTTGGAAAGGACCTTAAAGATCATCTAGTTCCAACCCCCCTGCCATGGGCAGGGACACCTCCCACCAGCCCAGGTTGCTCCAAGCCCCGTCCAACCTGGCCTTGAACACCTCCAGGGATGGGGCAGCCACAGCTTCTCTGGGCAACCTGCACCAGGGGCTCACCGCCCTGACATTAAAGAATTTAATCCTAATATCTAATCTGAATCTCTCTTTTGGTTTAAAACAGTTCCCCCTCGTCCTATTTCTGCACTCCCTGATCAAGAGTCCCTCCCCATCTTTCCCGTAGCCCCTTTAGGTACTGGAAGGGGCTGTAAGGGCTTCCCAGAGCTTTCTCTTCTCCAGGCTGAACAACCCCAACTTTCTCAGCCTGTCCTCGTAGGAGAGTTGCTCCAGCCCTCTGATCATCTTCGTGGCCCTTGTGAAGGCCAAGGTCAAATGTTGCATTATATGGCCATTTGGCTGTTCTGCCTGCCCAGGAACTGCCACAGTGAGTCAGACCAGAGGTTCATCTGGGGTGGTATCATGTCTCTCAAAGTGGCCAGTGGCAGATACTGAGGGAAGGAGTATAAAAATAGGGCAAGCTTGCACAGATTTCCCTGGCATTTGGTCAGAGCTTCTGACAACCTGCTGTGATGGCACTTCCTGGGCTGAAGATAGTATTTATATCCTTTTTTTTACCAGTCTTTACTGGACTGCTGGTCTGTGATTTCCCCCCACACCCCAGTAGCATGTATACCTACTTTCATGTCGCATAAGTTTGGATTTGTTTTGCATAGCATGTTGTCCACTTCCAGTAAAGCGAGCTATGTTACACAAACCTTTGCAACTAAAATGTGCAGTAGTGGTCTGGGCAGACTCCTCATTTGGGCTGTGGGAAGTCCTCATTCAGAAGGGTTATAGGAAGGTATGAGCTGTTAGAGGGAGAGGCATGGGATAGCAGTACGGTGAAGAGGTAGGGTTCTTAATGCTGGTCCTCTCCTGCAGATTTAGAGGATCAAACCTGTTTAACCCAGTGTATGAAAGTAGCGTTGTAAATAAACAAGCTGCAAGTTATTTCTGTGACACTGGGGAGTGTGACCCTCTAAAACTGTAAATGACCTGTGAACTGTACTGTTTACTGCTGCTATTAATATGAAAGGGAATTTAAGAAGATTTTCCGCGCTTGTTAGGGAATAATCTCATAAAAATGAGAAAATTTGAAACAGGAAAGAACAAATTTAGAGTCTCCAATTCTTTGACATTGATTTATTGATGCAAAAAATACTTGGCCAAGTTTTTCCTCCAGTTACCTGCAGAAGATAGTTGACAATTACTGTTAAAATGATGCAGAAGACTGACCTGCAGAAAAGTGCTGATTGAATAGTTGTTCTCGTTCTGAAAGTAATGAAGATCTACACTAGTAGATTATTAGATTAGTATTTCAAATATCTTGAATGACGTAGGTGTCACTAGCTGTGTTGAGGGACCTTTCAGGCACCGTGTATAATAAGTGTGCTAGAAAATTCTTATGGTCAGTCTTGAAATAAAAAGGCTTTTCACAAGCAGCAAATGTTAGGGAGCTGAACAAGTGCAAAAGGTGACTTAAAACCAGCAACACATATTGTAGAAACATATTAGTAAGGCCAACAGATGGTGTAAATGTTTTTTTTTTAGATAATGTCTAATAACTTGCCTAAGACAGTTAAGCGGAGCTGTCTAATTACCAAGGATCGCTCAGTGGTAGCTTCAGCCTAGGCTTTATTCTGTGCCCAGTACTTCAAGAAGTACTGAGTATCTAGTAACTTAGATAAGTATCCTAGCCACCAGAAAGATCTGAACTGGTTTAATGACAGTGTAATTAATGGTACATTAGTTTACTATATTTGAATTTTACATGCTCTGTTTCTGTTAGGGGTATTACTGAAATTAGAAAGGAAAAAATAACATATCACATTTTGAAGGCAGCAGATCACAGCATTTTGCTTCAGTAAGTAAATGGCTCTGACTGAAAACCTGAGAAGAATGGATTATGAACTGGAGAAAAACACTGAAATTAGTCATGTGTTAGTCAAATACACAAGTTGTTTGCACTTGTTTAATTATTTAAATTACATGTAATTTTTTTTTTTAAATACAGAACACGAAGAGCATCCTTTAGCTCAAAAGATGACAAAAGGGAAGACAAGACACCTTATCAGCTTGTCAAGAAATTACAGAAAAAAATAAAACAATTTGAGGAACAATTTGAAAAAGAGAAAAACAGTAAGGTAAGTTACCACTTCTGCTTTTACTTAGTATAAAGGACTGCATGGTAGAGCTAAGTTACTTCTTGTAGTTCTTCACTGGATAATTGTGGGTTCACAAATGAGAAGAATTTTGTTATGCACTGCTGTCTGCAAATGTGAACTGAGCAACAGCAATACTAGAAAATGTACCATAATTCCTGAGCCCAGAGAAGGGCAGACAGTGCCATTTTTGCAGCGAGACTGCGGGGATGTCAGATGAGGTATGTGGAGAGACGGAAGCATCTCGCTGCTCTCTGGTTCAACTTCTGATGTCTTATTTCAAATTTATTTTCACAAGTGTTTCTGTTGTGTCGGCACCAAGATCTGATCTGGTACTGAGTGGCATCCATGTTACTAGTCACATTTGCTGTCATAAATACTACCAAAACTTGAAAGAAGTGTTTATAAACAAGATTTGTGTGTTTGTTTTTGTAAAATGTAGTTTTTATATTACTTTTCAGCCCTCCTATAGTGATATTGCAGCCAATCCAAAAGTTTTAAAGTGGATGACTGAACTTACCAAATTGAGAAAGCAAATAAAAGGTAAGGGATGCTACAGTTTCTGGTGTTCTACAAACCTAAATTATCTACATGACTAAAATAGCTAAGTCATTCAGTAAAATTCCACAGGACAGTAAAAATACTTCATTTCTAAATTCTGAACTATTAAAAAAATGAAAATAAAATTATTCTTGTGGATTTGTTTTTAGTTCATTAGAAGAGAAACTTTGCCTGTGCAAACTTTTATTTTCCTTTATTTGCAGTTAAACGAACTGAGAGAGTTATTTCCTTTAAACCTTTGAATTAAGCAATTTTTCTTATTTCAGATGCAAAGCAGAGGAGCTCAGATGGAGAATTCATACCTCAAACACGTCCACGAAGTAACACTCTTCCAAAAAGCTTTGGTTCCTCTCTTGACCAAGAGGATGAAGAAAATGGGGATGAGATGCGGGTTGCACAGAAAGAGAAGAAGCCCACCAAGGAAGCTACACTTGAACTCATTTTGAAAAGATTAAAAGAAAAACGAGTTGAGAGATGTTTGCCAGAAGATATAAAAGTAAGCATAAGGTTATGGACAGGCTGCTTCTAAGAGACTAACAGAGGGAAATAGAGCACTGTCAGACATTTCAGATATCACTTTATCGACAAAATGGTGCCTCTGTCTAGCAGCCCTTTACCATGCTCTTGTATTTTAGACTCTGTGGGGAAATGGTCAAGATGAACCACGTTGTTGTTGCTCACTCTTTATTAAAATATTTACAAGTATGTGCTGACAATATTGGAGAGCTATAAATGGATGAAGGTGGGATGTAGTTATTAACGAAGCTAAGTTTGGCTAAGGCATCTGTATAGCTGATAATGTAGAAGAACTTAGTGCGACTTGTGTTTGATTAAACGTGAATTACTCTTCTGACAGAAAATGACAAAGGACCATTTGGTAGAAGAGAAAACGTCTCTCCAGAAAAGCCTCCTGTATTATGAAAGTCAACATGGACGGCCGGTAATAGTTTACTTCATCAAACTATATTAATGTATGCGTAGACAACAGTAACTCTTGTGCAGTAGTAATACCAGAATTTAATGCTGGTGTGTGGGTTTGTTCTTCTTCTTCTCCAAAACACAGTTACCTATTGATTTCCGTGTTGCCATCAGAGGAAATTGCTGCATTGACTTCTAAAAAAAAAAAGTGTATGTATTAATAGGCCCTTTTTCCACAAATCAGTAGGTTATTGGCGTTTGCAAAGTGATTGTTGTCTTTTGGTGCCTTATATGTTTGTGAGGCAAAGAGAAATCTTAAAAAAAAAAAAAAAAAAAAAAAAAAAAAAAAGACACTGTTGAATTTCATGGGAAAAGACCTAAAATGTTACTCTGGATTTCACAAAAACAGATATGAAAGGACATGTTTTTCGTTTGGGCTTTCTCCGCCCCACCCCCTGACAAGTCTGTGGCATGTATCTTGTGTAATTTGAGGTATGGGAGTAAGTGACTAGCAATTAGTGCCTAAAGTTCAGGCGTTTTATCTTGGACAGTGATCAGCATCACTCGTCCAATCACAAGGTCTTTCCAGTGACTATTCTGTCAGCCTTCTGGACTTGGCACAGTAGCTTTATAATCAGCACTGCCATGTACATCTGACCAAGCCTTACAGTCTGGCAGCCGAGGAAGAATAATGGTCTTGGAGATATTTGCACTGGTTCTACAATCCCCTGAGGCAGAAAATGCCAGTAACTGTTCAGAATAGCCTTTAAGATTTGTTGTGTTAGAGTACGCAGTGGCCAAGAATTGAGAGTAAATCGGATAAAATCTCTCTACAGTTTCATCTTTTTCTCTTTTCCCCCTGTCATTTCTGTAGAATCATCATCATTGCTAGGCACACGGTCTTCTCCCCCGTTCTTGGTCCCTTTTTTGCCTCTTTTCCATCAGTCTTTAAAGATAGAGGGTTTGCTTCTACTGAAGCTCCCTCAACTTTTAGGAAGTCTTTAAAACTTCTTCCTGAAAAATATAGGGAGTTATAGTGAGAAAAGAGAGGAGGAAAAAGCACCTAATTGCTCCTCTCTATCTGCATAAACCCTATTTCATACACACAATTTAAACTAGTTTTATGTTCCTAATTGGAATGTACGTGGCCTGGCATGAGAAGCATACCGCTTTGTGTTTGCTTGTATATTATTGAGTGACTGGTATAATTAATTCTGTGGTTTCTCTGCCTTTAGGTTACTAGAGAAGAAAGACATATTGTGAAGCCACTTTATGACAGATACAGACTTGTAAAACAAATGTTAACTAGAGCAAGCATTACTCCTATTCTTGTGAGTAAAACAAATGCTATTTCTATTTTTTTCCACCTTTGAACTGCTAGGCTGCCTTAAGAAGAGCTAGTAGTACTGTTCCATAAAATACATCTTTCTTGTGGAAGACCTAAGATGATGTTGTCATTGTACTTGAGGCGTTTGATTTACTGCTGAGAGCAGAGCAGTTCAAAGCTGTCTGTGACCTTGATAGTTCCTAGGAAGTAAATGGTTCTCGGTGGAAGTAAATAAGCTGTTCTAACTTGCTGTGGCTGAGACATTCCCAAGTCAGTGTGCTAGGTGGGGATCCTCAGTACATATTGTACTTTTAGTCCTCCCAAGAATAGTAACACCAGTTGCGGTGAAGCCTGCCTCTCTTCTGTGCTGCAGGTTGCTGTTACCGGAGGCAGGAATGATAGGATGGTGGTCGTAAGAACCATTTCATTCCTTCATGCTTCATCAGTGTGAGATGTTAGCATCTGTACAACATCTGCGCTTTTTCATTGTGTTTTCACTTCATTTTCTTCTAACTTGCAGTGCTTTCTATTCTTTTCTTTCCTCTCTCTGTGGTCTTGTAAGAGATGAGGAAGAAAAGTTTTCATAGTGTGCAAGGAGACCGGTGTAACCTTGTTTGTAGTACCTGGAAAACAGCTGGGAAACGACAAGCAGCTGGCTTTGTTCTTCAGGAGCTATAATCAAAATCTGACATGCTGACCCAGACTTGCAACAGAACAGTTTTGATATTAGATATTTGACCCTTTTAGAAGGAAAGGACTGCGTAGCTGACGTGAGATAATCTCTTTACACACAGACAGTTCTCTACCAGATTTACGTAGCTGGGCAGTGGCTTACTCAGCAGGAACTTTAAACGGAACTGGTTCCTTTATCTCAACATACTTTGGCTTAAAGGGGATAGCTGAGATAAAGGAACCAGTTCAAGATCACTCCTTTCTTGCACATACATTTTTTGGGTAGCTGTTTTTAGAGAAAAATGAGATTTACATTGCAGTCATCTTTCAGTTTAAGGTCTATTATATCAGTATGTCTTTCTGAACTGCATAAATGCAAGTTGCTCTTAAACACCTAAGCATTTCTCCGTGACTTGTGAGTCGTAAGTTATTGGTGGTGCCCTTGACTGGTTGAGTTTTATCCCATCTCTCTCACCTCAAAAATCTGACTCTTCAGCTGAGATGCATTTTATATTATCAGTAGCCTTATGACTATATCGTAGTTTTGTTGGGGTTGTTTTTGTTAAGGGTGTTTTTTTTTTTTTTTTTTTGTGGCTGTGAAATAAAGGGATGGGGGATAGCCAAACAAAAAGACTTTAAATTCAGAAGAGATCTTGGTCACACAATTCCTAATCTGTGCTGCAGGCAACTTCTGTAAAATATTTTTACAGGCTTCTGGTTTTGAAACCTGTAAGAGATATGTGGAGCTCTCTAATTACCAAGGATTGTTCAGTGGTAGCTTCTAGGTAGGCTGTTTTCAGTGCCAGGTATTTCAAGAATTGCTTTTTCGTTTATATGACACTGCTTCCATGAGAGACCTCTTACAGTGTTACAGTCTACTAATCACATACACTGAAGCCTGTGTGGAAATGTCCAAAGCAGCAGGAAGCTATTTACCTTTCCTGAACTAAAGTTATTTGACAGGTCATTGTCTGTGTGTGGCTTTTGTGTTCCACCTTCCTCCTGTTCACAGAGTCCATCTGTTGCAATTGCTTGTGCTGTCCAGGGATAATGGATGAGCAGGGCATAACGGCATGTGTGCGGCAGGCAGCTCACAGTAATACCTGTACAGCACAGCAGCACCTGTTTTGGGCTGAAGTTCAAAGGATTTTGACTCTGAGGTGGCAATAGATAACTCTTACATAGCACTCTGAATTGTGGGGCTTTAGAGTGCCAGGGAAACTGGCAGTGTTATTCCCAATGTATGCCTGGCAGAAGACTTTAAAAAATGGCTTTGGCATTGCATAACTTTATTTTTATAGTCTCCCTGTGGTGTGGTTTGGAAGGAACAAGAGTAAATACGAAATTCAGAGGTACCTTTGTGCTTTGTGAATTTACTACAAAACACAGAGAGTGAGAGTGAGTACTTCTTATTTTAAGTCAGAAGAAGAATATTAGAGTTTCAGGTATTTTTCCATCTGCATCAAGAATACTTTGGGCATCTGAGCTTTTTGGATTATATGGTTGTTTTGTCTGTGCTCTGTCAGTATGTTTGCAGTCTTTTATTCTTCTTAAAGAAGAAATGCCTTCGAGTATTAGGTGACTTGAACAGAATTCTGACCATACATAGCATTTAATGTCTAATTGCATGTAATGAAACAAACTTAAATTTTTGCAGGGGTCACCATCAACCAAGAGGCGGGGGCAGATGTTACAGCCCATTATAGAAGGTGAAACTGCCCATTTTTTTGAAGAAATTAAGGTGTGTATCGTGCACTTAAAAAAAATATATAAAATAAATACTTCCCAGCACTTGTAATAGGGAACTGAAATATTTCATATTTGTTTGGAAATTCTGCTTTGACTTTCAGGAAGAAGAGGAGGAAAGCGATGGTTTGTCTACAGACCTGAATGATATCTTAAAAACTGCTGTCCAAACACCATCTGTTTTAAGCCCAGTTGAAAACTCCGAGTCTGATGTTGAAGATGGTCAAGAGAAACTGACCCGGGACCTGAGGCTGTCGAGCACCCGCGCTGCTTCTATGTATGTGAAAATAAGAAGTGACTGATTTGATTATAGAAGTTGTAATTATTGCACTTACAGTCACGATACCAAATCCGTGATGTTGGGTGGAAGGGAGTGACATGTTCAGCACTTCTCAGGAAGTGTTTGGCTTGAAGGAGCGTTCTTTCCTCTGACATGTGTGACTAAGTTCTTTTTGTATTCACTGAATTGTTTGGTGTCTTCTAAACCTTCTTCAGCCTTACTTGAGCTGCATAGACAGCAGAAAATTTATACCCTTTTATTACCTACTAATTTGTTCTCAATATTTTGCCATCAGACGGATAGCATATTCCTTATGAGCAAGACAAATTTATTATTAGTGCAGCTAGCTCCGTTGGTTTTGAGTATGCTTTGAAGAATTTAAATTCTATTGTATGGCCAACAGTATTTTTCTTTCACTTGAAATTTTTAGGCCTGAATTATTGGAGCAACTGTGGAAAGCCAGAGCTGAAAAGAAGAAGCTACGTAAGACATTACGAGAATTTGAAGAGGAGTTTTATCAGCAGAATGGAAGGTTCGTTTACCACAAAAGCAGATGCTGGACAGTAGACTTACTTTGTAGCCAAGTATTTTTTTCAACTTTCTTATATGGATGTTGCCAAATGGAATCTGATCTGTTTTAATCTCTACTATGAATAATCTCCTGAAGGAGATAACACTCCGGTGTATTTCTAATAGCAGAGGAAGCATGCTCCTGAGTTTTGTTTCCTCTGTTACAGTCTGTGAAGCAGAGTAATGAAAATTAAGAAGTAGGCTTCTTCATTTAAAAAAATAACACTTTAAAATACTTCTAAAAAAAGTATTTTATGCATATCAAAAAAACCCCAAAACCCTCAGATTATCCTTCTTCTTTTAACATAGGGCAGAGAATTTTGCCCTAAGAAGTTTGACCTTTGTTCCAGTAGGTCAGTCCTGACAGTGGATATTTGCTTTAGCAATAAAGGGGTAGATTGTTTTTATTCTTTTCTGTGTTGTTTAGTTCATTTAGGCTTCTTATTTGAATATATATTGTTATGAATTTGATTGAACTGCTGCCCTTTATGTGTAATAGGAGGTTTTTCGAGGTGTATCACCTCATGAACAAAATAACAACACTTTTAAGAGGTCAGTCGCTTTCTTGACAGGCAGACATTCTCACTTCGCAATACTTTCTATCATATTTCGCCTAAACTACAAACTCCTGGACTGTTGGTGACACAAATTGCACTAACATGGCTTCATCACGCACTTACTGAATTTGGGACATAACTCCTTTTGACTTTAATGGCAAATGATGTTAATGAAGGAATGATTTAAAAATAAGTCAGATTAATAGATTAATTTATTATAGTCCAGTCTTAAATAATTAGCAATAATTCTCAGCTATCAATTTTTGAGTCCATCTACATACAGTGAAAATGTAGATCGACTTCAATTTATTTGTATTTTTCTGTAATGTATACACAGGATCTGAAATGAAAGTCTTCATATCCTGTTAATAAAATCTCCAGAAGAACTAAAGAGAACGATTTATAAACAATGCTGCAACAATTGGGCTGAATGAATGCTGCTGGGTTTTCTGTTCAGTTTTTTAGGTGATGGCAATTTTAACTACAATGAACTAAAATACAACAATGTGTCTATTATTGGTTAGCAAGCTGCCAAAAATCTTTTTATCTGCCCTAAGAGAACTGCACATTGCTGCTTTTGTGTTTGGCTTACTACAGTATGGAGGATTTTCTTGAAACTTAGATGTGCTTCTTTTTACAGGAATGTACAGAAAGAAGATCGGGTTCCAATGCTTGACGAGTACAGGGAGTACAAGAAAATTAAAGCCAAACTTAGGCTGTTAGAAGTCCTTATCAGCAAACAAGATTCTTCAAAATCAATTTAAATTATGTTCCTCCAAACCAGTGAATAACGTGATGTTTCCGTATACTACCACTGTACTTATTGGGTGCTTGTGTTCAGTTGTCATGCACTGTTGAAAGAATCCAGTTTGTGCACTTTATTGTGGTGCCACTATAGTGTGTTTGAAGGGTAAGTAGGTCCTGTCTAGAGAGCAAATAAGATTTCTAAGTTCGAGACTGCTCTATCCAACTTTAGCAAACACAGGTTCCATCAAAGTTTTGTATTACAGATGCATCCGTCTTGTTCCAAAACAACCATAGCTTTTTTTCTTTAGCATTCAAGAACTTTGAGACTTTTGTTATTACCAACATTTTGCATTATTGAAGAAATTATTAATACCATAATGCTACACTGAACTACTCCTCTTGCCTATTTTTTATTTTGGGGGAAAAAAGTCAGCAAATTAAACATAAAGCTCTTTTTCCTGGAACATTATAAAAACAAACTGAAATTCCTTTCAAAGGACTGCTGTGGAACAACTTTAATTTTTGGTATTCTAAATTGCACCCGTAACACAGTAATAATTAACTTCTATGGATTTTGCTCATTAGTGGTCACGTTTCCTCTTTGATAAAGGTGACGGTGGACAAACCAGAAAGTGACCTTGCTTAGTGTCTTTTAAAACTTGGAAAACTGAAAAGTTATATCACATGCTGCCTACAGGACTTATGTTACTGTTGTTCATTTTATCATTTAATCGGTTATTATCAACTAGTGGTGACATAGTGTTTTGTCTGAATTGGATACTGCATCTCCGCTTTCGGAAGATTTGAGGAACATAATGAACATTGTGGTGTATGGGAAATCTGATGGCGCTCAGACTTGCGTAGCTCCAGCAGAAAAGAGCTGGCTTAGGATGGTTAAAATTCCACTGTACCTGAAATAAGTATGGTATCAAGGGCTAAAATCAGTGTAGTTAATGTGCACCACAGGGTGAACTGTTGGTTTTGAATGAAAAATTACTGCTGTTTATCACGATTTTGTTTTACAGTTGGAGAATAAAAATAAGTTATCTAACCCTTATGATGTAAGCAAAACAGTTTATGGGCCTTGCATGATTTAGCTTCAGAGTTGAAACTAAATAATGTTTTCAGTATCACATCTGCTGTGCTGAATGATGATTTAGCTACTAGCTTTATGCTCTGCAACAGCCATCAGCAGCTGGTTTTGATCTGGCAAAATCTAAGTGTTAATTTTAACTGGTGCTTTCTCAATTTTTTTTTTTTCTTCAATGTATCGGTTTGATTGTGGCCATGTTTCGCATGCACCTCCTCTCACTGCATGTTTTTATGACTGGCTGATGTCAACATAGCTGTTATTCACACTGCTTTATGAAAGACCAAAAATGAACTTTCTCACAAAGTAAGAAATGGCTAGCATGTAACCTCATAGACTTGCTGTTCTGTCATGAAGCATATGAAATAGGTTGAAAGTAGGATATTTAGTGCTCAGATTTCATCTGTGTACTGTAGAATACTTCTTGTTTTGTTTTACTCTGCTTGTAGGCATGTAATTTTGGAATTCAGAAAAAAAAAGCACTAAAACTATTGAGCACTGGTGGTATGCCTTTTTTTTTCCTTTTCAAACTGCAAAATGATCTGGGACCTTAGAGAATTATGAGGTTAAACTAGTCTTGAGACCATTTATCAATTTTATTCAGTTGCATTGTGCAATGTACACTTCAGTTACTTTTCTATCAGTCTGCAGACACGGGTGTATCCAAACATTGAAACTAATGTGTACTGTATAGTGTTGTACATGAATGTTTGTGTTTTATATACCACATGCAAAATGTCAATATGCACTATTTAAATGTTTTAAATAATATATTCCTCCTTTATAATGCTTAAATCTATATGATTCCAATATTTTTATAAGTGAGTGAGTGATCAGACTGGTTCCAATTCAGAATTAACAGCTGCTTTGTGTTTGTTATGCAGTGTTTGGCTGTTTATTCAGTATAGTAGATAAGCATGGCAACGGTTATGCTGAGTGTGTTTTGTGCCATCCTTGTTGAGCAATAAATAAATGGTAGAACTAGGCATTTTGTGATATAACAGTTTTACTTTGGTAAAAGCAAAACCTATATATCTATATGGATATATAGATATGGAATATATATATAACTAAACCAGATATAATTGCATTGCTATGTCTGGTGCTCATTGTATAGACTTTTATAATAAAAGTACCTTAACCTTTATTGTCATATATCTTTGTTTCTCATCGTGCTTTCTCGTCCACTGCCATCTCTTAAAACCAAGTGCCGAGTCCTTCACTATTCCTGTGTGTATTTGTAGTTCCAGGGTGTTGCTGAGGCAGGTCCCCACTCTGCAGCCACCGGCACTGGAGGTGGCTCAGGTGCTCAGACAGCCCTTGATGAAGCTGCAGCCGTTTGGGCCTCGTTTTACCTCCGCAGACTGTGCCTCTCGGCAGGGACAGCAGGGAAGGGACCACGGCAGCTCCTGAACTGACAGCCTGGCTTACAGCGCGGTGTGGCCTTCAGTTCCTGCCAGGCTGCCAGCCTGCCGCGTGGTGACGCGGGAGCAAACTGTGAGTCTCCCTAATTCCTGCTCCAACAGTAGCAGATTCAGGAGTAGATGGGGCAGAGAGCTGATTCAGCCATTACTGAGCTAATTAATTCACTGCCAGTGAATACACCTTCAGCTGATGATTCTGTCTCGGTAGATTTATCAGGGCCTGTTGCGGTAGGACAAGGGGTAATGGCTTTATATCCAATCTAAATCTGCCCTCTTTTAGCTTAAAGAAGAACAACTTTTACAATGAGGGTGGTGAGACACTGGCCCAGGTTGCCCAGAGAGGTGGTGGATGCCCCATCCCTGGGAACATTCCAGGTCAGGTTGGACGGGGCTCTGAGCAACCTGACCGAGTTGAAGATGTCCCGGCTCATAGCAGTGGGGTTGGACTAGATGACCTTTAAAGGTCCCTTCCAACCCAAACCGCTTTCTGGTTCTCTTAGCAATAACTGCTGTGATACTGATTTTAAGGCTGTGCTTGTGGCCAGAAAATGCACACACTTCTGTAAACACAGGACGATGCTTTTCCTCTGGACAAAATTGATTTTTTTCGTAGTATATTGATGTAAATTCATATGAAAAGCAATGGAGGTCTTTCAAACTGACTCTTCTGTTGTATTTTGTGTAAATCCACCTTCAGCCTGAGGCCTGGCAGGGGACAGAAGAACTCCTGAAGGTGAAGGCTCTGCTTGTGAATGTGTGGCAGCGCAGGTAAAGGGGGAGAAGAAAAACAACTAGGAAGCTGAGGGAGAGGAGAGATGAAGGCAGCCTGTGGTACTGTGCTTTAGGGTGGGACAGAATAACCTTCCCTCTGATCACATGCCTTTCCTCTGAAGATGGGGGAAAAAGAAAGCCCAAATTCTTGGGACACTGGTTTGAAGAATGAACAAGGTTGTTACAGATCTGTTGTGCAATCCTCCATTTTTCCTTAGCGTTATTTATTCAACGAAGCTTGCTCTGATCAAGATGCTAATGAGAAGACAAAAATCCCTCAAACAGTGTTTTGGTGGAAACTGTTTAAAATACATATGCTACAAAGCAATGAAGAATATATGAATAAGGAAAATAACCCTGTTCTAAACACCATTAGCCAAAACAGAGGAGAAACGGCTTTTTCTGAGGATGCAAAAAGCTCAGTGGTACTGGCACAGATCTTCCTTGCTGAAGAACCAGTTCTGAGATGACAAATCTATAGTATTCCAAGCTTTACCTTTTCAAGAGGTTTGCTTCAGCCGTTAGGTGAGCGCAGGGCAAGGAGCTTGCTGGATGTAAAGAGGGTTTCCTGTGCTCCAGAGGAATAGAGCAAGGAGTGCTTGGAAGCTCTTCCACAAAGTTCTGGGTAAGTAACTGTGGGTAAAGGTTTTGAGACTTCTTTGTATGAGAGGCGTTGCCAGGAGGCGGAAAGGTCGGAGATGCCAAAGGTGCAACGCATCTGCTTTCCTGCATGTCAGGCTATTGAGTAATCGAGATAAACAGATCATCGGTGACCTCTGTTTTCTGGGCCAAGTGTCCCGGGACACTGCATAGCAACAAGAACCCTTGGGAAGGGAAAGGAAGAGGTGGTTTTATTTTAAACTGGTCCCTTTTAGAAGAGAGAGGATGGTTTGGCTTGGCCAGGAGACAAGTACAAAACCGGTGATCCCTGGCAGGCAGACCAGTGCATGGCTACATCATGTTACTGGGCTGAAGCGGTCTCTTTCGGGGTCCCTTCAAGGGCCTGTCTGCTCCCCTCTGCACGAGACGGCTCCTCAGCAGTGTTGGTTAGACACAGAGAAACCAGAGACCGTGTAGTAGCTTGACAGTGCTCTGCAGGACGTAAGGCGTTACAAATCATTGTAGGATCTCTATAAGATTCAGGATACTCCGGAGGCTGGGGGCTGCGTGTCGAGATGTACAGCGGCAGAACCTGCCTGGGGCAGGCAGCGCGCGGTGCGGGTGGCCCCGTGTTTTCTCATGGCATGTTCAGAGGGCATCTGGACATGTGTCTTATTTCTTCCCGTGGCTGAATCCCGGCAAAATACAAATATTAACGATTACACAGGAGTAGATAGCTTCTGGCCTGGACATAACGCCTTGTCTGTAAGGCAACGGGGATAAATGAATGGATTTAGGAATGAAAAGGATGTTCTGAAAAGCCAGGCTGGTGCGAGGGTGAAGCCAACCGCCCTCTAGTGGTTCCAGCTGTGAGGGCTGATCAAAATAAAAAATTGTTTATTTCCTGAAAGAAGAATATTATTATTTTTTTTTCTCTGAAGGCAACAGTAACCTGTTTTGGAAGCAACATGTGCCTGGAACACAAACTGTTGAGAAATGAGCATTAACCTCGGCAGCAGATGCACTAGCAGAAGAACTTCTGGGGAAGGGAGGAGGGCTGATGACCCCTGTGCTGGACGGGGCTACGCAGGGCCAGAAATGGAGCGAAGGGTGGGGAGCAGGCACAGGGTGCTGCCATTGCTCGCCCTCGGCTCCCGTGGTTACAGGAGCAGGTAACTTCTGTGTCTCACAGCAGTCCCGAAATAAGGCAGAGGAATAAATGCCATCCGGCATTTGTAGACATACCTGACCAGAACTCTAGCAAGGTTGGTCAGTTCTTCTCACAGTTGAAGAAGCACCTGCAACTCTCAAAGACCAGACCCAGAAGCAACAATGGTATATACCTTTACTAACATTGCTGCTTCTCTCAGGCAGATATAGGAAAAAATACAGGGGGTGGGGGGAAAGAATGGGGTCTTAGCATACATTTAAACTGTGTGAAGAATCAGGCCATCTCTTCATGCATTTTACTGTGCCATCTTGCCTGAAGCATGCTTCACTTGTGACATGCTTTCCATAATTCTCATTAATATTTTATTCATGTTATTTAATTCTTTTCCCAACTCAGCTGTATACCTGAAGAGCCTGGAACACACAAATACAGCAACACGTCCTTGAGATGGTGCTGCCCTTAAACTTGCATTTGCAACCTTCCTCTTTGCTCACTTGTGTCAGCTGCCAAAGGTCTATGTCCTGAAACACCCTTCACAAGCACAAGGTCTTACAGTCTCTGTCCCCCTCCCTGGGCAGCCACAAGATGATGTTCTGGAAGAGTGACAATATTTTAAATTCTTGTCCCACCTCATTCTTGACTAATGTCCTTACAAGCTGCTCTTCTAAATTCTTTCATTTCCTTCTTCCCTCCCTGAGGGCAGCTGTTGTCAGCCAGTGTAAGAGCACTTAAAATATCCTAAAATCACTGACTTTGTGGTTGATCTCCTGTCTCTCAGGTTGTCACTCGGTGAGGGTTTCAGCTAGGGCTGCAGCTGCCTGGGCGTGAGAATAAGACTGCAAGAACAAACTCACACACACTTACTGATGAAATTCTGCAGTGGAGACGAAGCCCTTGCAGCTCTCAGCTGTGACTGAGTCCATGTTGTCAGTAAGTGGATACTTCTGACGAAGTTTCTCTTCCCCTTCCTGTAGCTTTGATAACTTCAGATGGCTCTATTCAACACCAGAGGGATTAAAAAAAAAAAACACAACCACAAACGAACACCAAAATCACAAAGCCAGCATGGCTCACTGGGACACCTGTAACAGCAGTCCCTCATGCAGGGAGGGGGCACGCATGCAGGAAAACACAGAAGCAGCTTTGGGGAGCAAAGTGTTCTCTTCTACATTTTCCTTCTGGCCCTTCCAAAAAGACAGGATATAGGAATACACATTCCTTTTCAGAGTTGAGAGATTGCAAGTGTTGTGTGTAGCAGCGTTTACAGCTATCCAAGGGGCTTTTCCCTCTCTTGCTGTAGAAGTGATTTTTAAAAATATGTTTTAGAAGTACTCTCATGGGTCTATCCCAGATATGGAGCTACCGGAGACTGCTGGAAGCTACAGTAATCTTTCTTCTAGATGCAACCTATGACCCAACAGATTGTTGTAGAACTTGTTTGTTTTCCATACATCTGTTTCGGTTTAACATTTGGGCAAATGCCCAGCTCACCACTTCATACCATTGCTAAGGCACACTGACCTCACCCTACTGCCAGCTCTGCTATTTAGTGTATGACCTTGCCCCTGAGCAAGTTTTCATTTGAAGTTTTGGGCATAATTAGTAATTTGTGTTTATTAATAGGTCTAGCTTTTGCTGTTCCTATGATGTTAAAAATAGCATCCTTTAGAGAAATAGCTTTTGTAAAGAACGGTGGGGACAACTTCTGCAATATAACCAGCAGTTTCTAAGACTATAGGAAAGAATAAAGCCTACCTTTTCATTAGCACTGTCTTCGTTGGAAAGCTTAGAAAGACCCTGTCCTTTGGTGGCTGAAAATTCCTTGCTTGTCATTCACACATATGAGAAAAGACAGAAGTCCCATGAGAACAGGTCTGTGCTTGGTGCAGGGGGGAACAGCGAATGCTGAGATCTTACCTTTCCAAGCTCTTCTCTGCTGAATTTGTATCCATCTCTGGTTTCTTCAACTTGAGCTTGACGAGGGCCTTATTGCAACTCTGAACATAGACAGGGAAAGTCAGGCACATTAATTGGCTTGTGTTTAACCGGAGACACTTCTGCACAAGGACTCAAATGCAAGGAACAAACTGTCAGCAATGCCTTGGCAATTAAACAGACATCCCACCAGGCCATCGCTTTCTTTGTTCCCTTGGCTCGGCTCAGAGAACTTACCCTGCTGTATCTCAAATCTGTCATGAAATCCCTGAAGGCAATATCAAACCAAATCCGGTCAGCGTTTTTGTTTTCAAGCATATTCAGTTTAATCTTTCTGCAGCCCAGGATAAGTGAGGGAATGAGCTTGGGTGGGGGATCTAAGCAGTGCTGTTGCTGATCAGACTAGCTGTGTCCTGGCCAGGAATTCCCCTTTCCTCAGTGAAAGCTAGGCTTTGCAGGAGCAATGGAACTTGTGTCTATGCCACTCATAAAATCCTACAGGAAAATTTTGGGTATGTATGTCCGCCAGCCCTCCCCTACAGAGCGCTCAGCGTAGAGAAACGCAGTCTGAATGCGCAGGTCTCTCATCCCATACCTATCTCAATCCAATTTATCTCACCGGTGATGCTGTATTCCCCAGTTAAAGTTATGTCTCTAGGCAGAGGTACTGACTGGTCCCAGCGATGGAACCTCATACAATCTTTTTGGCTTCAGTGTATGCATCTGGCAGGAAAGGAGGTCATAATTTCAAGTTTAACTGAAGAGTCAGGGAAAGATTTGTTCCCTTTTTGTACTCATTTCTGGCACATAAAAATGGTCTAAACTTTGTGGCATTTTAAAGGTATGTATTTTCACTTGTCTTTCCATGCAGAGAAGATCTTTAGTTTCTCAGTTTGGAAGAGCAGCAACAGTAAGCTCCGAGGAAAGCTGATGACAGGATGTATCACAAACCAGGCCGGTCTTAAATACCTTTGAAAAAAGGGTGAAGGAAAGGTAGGCTCTCTGCACCCAAACTTACACGCTACTCTTACCAGTAGGAGCTCCTGTGGGTTTGATGGGAGGACATCTCTGTATCTGTCAAACGTTTGTTTAAAGCGAAAAATCAAATATTGTGTGTCCTTAAATGACTATGGCCTAGCTGTTTAAGGCTCTTTGCTAGTGATGTAGCTTAGAATTCCTCCTCTTGTCTTGAATTAAACGAGGTAGTTACAGACGTGTGTACATACCTGTCTGAAGAGGTCTCTGATCTGCAGTTCTTCACTGGTTATCAGTTTAAAGTCTGCTTTGACTTCTGAGTAGGTGTCATTTATAATGGCCAAAAACATGTTCTGCACAGGAAGGATGCAGTTAGATATTTTGTTTCTGGAAATTTCACTTGTACTCTGCTGGGGCTGTTGTTTTGGGGGCCATTCCATGCTAGGGCACGTAACGGAATGAACTGAAGAGCTTTGCTGGGTACATATACGCTCCTAATGCACTTAAATTATCTGGTGGTCCTTGGGAATATTTTTGGGTGACAAATCACTTATTTCCTATCTGCAGCATCGGCTAGAAGGCCCAGTCCCTTGGAGGCTAAAGATTTCATGTTTTATACTTGTAGCTTTTTCAGATGGTGTTTCAATCTGAAGCAATTAATGAAAACGTCAATCTAACAGAGAAACCAAACCTGCACCTATGTGGTTCCATCTAAGTCTCTTTAACCTTCCTGCCTGACACGGCTGACATTATGCAGTTTTGAAGAGCATCCAATTAAGTTTTCAGAAATTAAAATCCCAACAAATAGGCGGTGCAGTAGACTGAAAGGGGCAACGTGCTCATTTTGTGGTGCAAAAGGCCCTTTTGTGGCCGTTCTGGAGGAAGGGAGAGCTGCGAAATATCTGCCTGCTGGGAACTCCTGCAAGAGGGTTCAGAGTGCTTCTCTGCCCAGGTGTGCTGAGGGGCAGGCAGGGCAAACCCACTCTGATTTGGGGTGGAAAACACTGTCTCGGAGCACTGTACAACAGAGCTTCTCTATCGCTTATGCGAAAGGATAAGCACTTTTAAGATGATACCTACCAGCAATATGAAGAACACAAAGAAGACAAATGTGATGAAGTAAATAGGTCCAAGGATTCTGTTTGCTGCTTCGATGGCTTCAAAATTAAAATCTCCCAGCACAATACGAAACTGGGTAAAGCTGGGAGTAAAAAATAGCAGAATGAGGTTGACTGGCTTCTCCTAAAGAGACGTATTGTAAGCATTATTGAGGGGGGGAAAAAAAAAAGGCAATAGATACAATTGAGACTGATTCGCCATTACCTTAGTCACTGAAATCAAAAGGCAAGCCAGGATAACACTGCTATTGTAAATTGGGCATTTAGCATATATTTGAGAATTTGAAAATAGAAAGGAATTTTTAAATGGCTTGTATGAGAAAATACTTTCATTTTGAATAAACCACCTGGCTCTGGGGGTTTCTTTAAATTATTTCCCTTCTCTTCTAGCTTCATGAACCCTTATCTTCTGTTAGTACAGAAGGTAACAGTACAGGTCCCATGTCCCCCTGCAGGGGATTTTATTCCTAGTTAAGACAAATAAATATTTCTCTGTATTGCAGCATCTTAGAACTATCTCAGATCCAAAATGAGCTATTTTTCTGGTTTAGAAATACCTTAATTTTATAAGAAAAGCTGCTTTCAAACAAGCTGGTACAGTAAAGATCTCTCTCTCAAGTTGTAAGAAACGTAGCCATAGGCTAACAGTACACGCTGCGGGTGACAGGTTAGGGTTGCTACAAGGTGCAAGGACCATCAAAACCAGTTCCAGCTGGCACCTGGAGTTGATCTGATGTTGCTACAGTGAGTGGTGGAAAAAAATCTGGGGAAGAAAGTAACAGAGCCAGCAGATGGGATTTGGGGACTCTTGGCCATGCAGCTGGATGTTTTCACTCCTGTTTGCAAACATGCTCAGCTTGTGCTCTGGGCCACTTGGGTCGCTCAAGCAGTTCTTCTGTGGCTTTCATGCTGGGGACTGGATCGCAGCCCCAGTGGCTCGGTAGTTTCAGATTCCTGCTTTTGAAGGAGGCAAAAAGAGAACAGCCTGCTGCCAGGCCTGCCCGATTGCCCAGCGTCCTGGTTACACATGCCAACAACGTTGTGTTGAGAACTGTCGGGACTAATAGCTCCATCGGGTGAACTACTCCTGAGCTTCCCCTTCTTATGTTTCCCTGAACTGTTTAATGTACACTTGGTGTCTTTTGAACATATGAAGGTTTTGGGAAGCAGATTGTATAGACAACAATGTTGGTTTTGCTCTATGAAATAAGCTTAAGTGTTGGAGACCTGTACTCTTGATTTCTGCTTAGCAGAAACTGGTTTGTGCCTGCACCAACTGGGGGTTTTGTTATCAAAAAGTTTAGGAAGTAGCATACATGCAGTTTTGGAAACTGGAAAACTCTTCAACTTGCGACCCGAAGACCAGATAGCCGAACTGAGCGTAGGCAAAGAAAATGATGAAGAACATGATGGCAAAACCAGTGACATCTTTGGCACAGCGAGATAAAGTAGAGGACAGCTGTGTCATGGTTTTGTTAAATTTTACATATTTAAATATCTGCAAGAGAACAGAACACATTGTTATTGGGGGATCAAAACATATTGTAACTTCTTAACATAATTTCTAGAATGTTATCTGTAATCATAATTTACAGGTTAAGTCTTATCTAGAAATAAGTTGTATGGTATGTATCTGTAAGGAGAACTAGGATTGGGTGTGTTTCTGGAGAAGATGAATATTCTGCAGGGCAAACATGCTTCTGTACTGAAGCTAATGCTGTGTGGACAGGTCTTCGCTGGGTACTGGTATGTGTAATCAGCTCTAGCAGATATGGAGATCGGTGACAAGTGGTGTCCCTCAGGGGTCCATACTGGGACCAGTGCTGTTCAGTATCTTCATCCACATAGCAGTGGATGGAGTGCACCCTCAGCACATTTGCAGACAATACCAAGCTCAGTGGTGCGGTTGACACACCTGAGGGACGGGATGTCATCCAGAAGGACCTGGACAGGCTCAAGAAGTGGGTCTGTGTGAACCTCATGAGGTTCAATAAGGCCAAGTGCGGGGTCCTGCACCTGGGTCGGGGCAACTCCCAGAATCAATACGGGCTGCGGGATGAAAGGATTGAGAGCAGCCCTGAGGAAGACTTGGGGGTGTTGGTGGATGAGAAGCTCAATATGAGCTGACGATGTGGACTCGCAGCCCAGAAAGCCAACCATATCCTGTTTATTTTAAAGTCTGTTTATTTTAAAAGGACATGACCTTTCATGATAGCTTATGTTCAGGGTACTCGGGGCATGACTGTAAAGCATGATCTCTTCTGTCAGATGTGAGCACCTCTCCTGTCTGTTTTGCAGCCGCTTTGTGTTATGGTGTTTTACAAATACCTTAGGGGAAAGAGGGCCTGTAAGCAGCCTGGGATCGGGCAAAGCTTTGGGAAGTTTCATTCAGTCACTGGGAACACTGAAGCCACCCAAACCAAAGTCACTGATGTCTGCTGGGTGCAGAGCCCAGTCAGAGCCAGCAGGATTTAATTGATTAGGGGCAGTGGCATACAAACATGCAGGACTGGTTTGGCCCCAGAACACCTGGTTAGAAACAAAAGTAGCCCCTTATCTTAAAGAAGTTTGCTGCCCTGTCCAGAGATCAGCAAATCCATTTGCAAGTAAGAATGAAATTAAAGGTGTCCTGGCACAAAGCCACTTCTGAATCAAGTTCAGGCACCTTTTGTGTTCCTCTGCAATTAAAAAGTAGCTACTGTTTTCATTGCTTTTAGCCACAAAAGCCATGAAATAGCTTCACCTATTACAGCCATGCCATCTATGTAGATCAGGCTGTGACCTGGATAATATTTGGTCCAGGAAAAGACTGCGTTTGAGGAGGCTGTTTGGCCATGGTAATTTCCCAGCTGCTCTAAGGGAGACAGCTGCCCACGTGCAAAATTTTTTTTTACATGGGCTTGGAATTTGTGTGACCCATGTTTCTGAGAAGGAGGTAATTTTAAACTCTTCTGGAATCTTATAAACAAAATTCTCCTTTTTGGCCTTTGCAATTCACCCATGAAAAGGTAAAAGGGAACATTTACGCTATGCTTAGAAACAGTACGATTCCTGAGTACAAAAAAAGGGAGTAAGAACCAATACCTTTATCCAAGCAAAGAAGATGTTGACGGCAATCATGTTGTTGTAAAGGACTTGCCAGAACGCAAGGAAATAGAAGTCTGGATATACATGGGGATCAGAGAGCAGCTCTTTCATTAGCAGGGACACTGCTACAGTGCGGTAGATGTTGAAGGCAATTGCAAGGATGGATACCTGAAGGAAAGCAGAAGCAAGTGAAACTGAAGTCCATCTACACCCCCTCTCTTCAGACTCGTCACTTTGCACACAAAGACTGTACTGATTTCAAAAGGCACTTGGTTAGATTTGAAGAACCTGAGCTTTTTACGTTTTGTCATAAACTGTATATATCATAGATATATATATATATATGTATATATCATAGAAATATATATGAGAGACTTTATTGGCCAAACCATTTGTAATTGTACTATGATAATTCTGGGCTTGTGCTATGTAACATGCTGCATATATTCTAATTTTACCGTGTTAGCTCTGTTATGCACTAGTGCTTCCCTGCTCTGCAAAGATTAAGGCTAAAACAAACAAGGTGGATAACAAGTAAGAAGGACACGGAGCCACGGCAAGGCTAGAAAAGAGCTCAAGTGTGCTGAACCATGGTGGCCTGTGTGGCCTCTTCAGTGCAGAACAGTGGGTGACTGACTCTAACCAGACAGAGATTTGGGCTGTTTTGGCTCGTTGGCTGTCTATCCAGTGCTAGCCGAGGCTGGCAAGCACAGAGGTGAAAGTCAAGGGGTAGCTCACCACCAGCAGCAGCAAATCCAGACAGTTCCAGGCACTTTTGAAATACTTCTTTTTCAGTTTTACTATTTTTATAGCTTCCTGGATTATGAATGTAATGATAAAGAGGCAAAAGGTGATTTCGCAGGAAGCTAGGAAGTAATCATAATACGTGACGTATCTGAGGAGCTTCACAGAGTAGGTATGTGAGGAGGTGAGAGCACCCCCGGTGGCAGGGAACTCTACCACCAACCTGGAAAAAATTGAGGACTGATGTTAGTTCCCATCCCTTCAAATCATCTCAGACCTTAATTTTCTAATATTAATTACTACTACATTTAATAATACCTTACTGGAACTCCTACACCTGTAAGATCTTCTTGTAAGAGTTACACTCAGTCCCCCATTAAAAGAGTATCAAACTATAGGGAAGGTTGAGGGGACAACAAGCTCTTGGGATACCCAAGCTATGGTGTTCGGTCAAGTCTTTAAAGAAACTGTGTCTCAGAAGACCAAACGTTCAACCTACCCTGAGTCTTTTCCTTCCACTAGCTGACAACAAGACTAATAATCCAGTCTTTGACCTTGCAAAAAGGCTATGAAATATATTCCAGCTGACAGCAGCAACCAGCTGTACAGAGCAGACACCAATTATTACAAAAAACCAGAAAGGATCCGGGCCTGCTCCCTGCACTAACTGATTTTCTGTATTTTTAATGACTTACTGTCTTGCCAGCTGCTACCTGAGAAACGTGGCTGCATGCGCCTGAGGTGACCAGCCCTTCCTTGCGTCCTTATGGAGGCATTATGTCTCAGTAAATTGGATTTCACGTGTAGTAAAGGTAAGAACTCACCTGACTATACAGAAGAGGTTTATGTTAGCATTATACGTTGAGAAATCAATAAATACAATTCTGGTTCCTCTCGTGAGCCAATTGTGCTGCCTGAGAGACACCAACTTCTCCAGGCTCTTCTGCTTCGACTGAGGTAAGGTGAACATATACCCTCCGCTGCTGTACAAGCCCATAGATCCCCAGTACCACGGGGATAACGAGGAGGCTGAGGTGTATTTCCATCTGCCAGAAAAGGGAAAACACAGCAGCTCAGCTTATGGAAACTGGACTGAAGTAAGCTTTAACTTTTATTTTAGACAATTCTTATTAGTTCTTGTGTTCTTCTGCATCCACAACTGACCATTTAAGCCAGAACTTTAAATAACACTTTACTTTAGCTGCAGTACGCACAAGACACACGGCCTTAAGATATTCCCATTTCTTTTGTTTAGCCACTCATTACATTCACAAAACAGCAATTACTTATGAATCTGGATTTCGCCCAATGTGGACCAGACAGTTTATTACCTTAAAACCTTTATAGATAGATGGAATACCTCTGGTTTATGTAGTTCATTGTTACTGTGGCATGCTCACATGTTCTTTCATTGCATTAAATTGGTGCTAAATGAAGTGTGTGAAGCACGCCTTTCGGCTCTGTTTCCACACCATTTTAGCATGATTCCAATTTCTAAACATGTGATTTAAATTCAGGCCTCATATAATCATTTCTCCAGAGATGTTAGTGGAGATAGACCCATTAACATGTGCTTTTGCTGAACC
>NW_009646744.1:4537161-4539608 GCF_000708025.1 Charadrius vociferus | reverse complement strand
CCTTGCTGTTTCCAGTTCTTCCTGTCGCTCCGCTGTAAGTTTCCCATGCCAAATTCCCATCTATGATGTTGGCACAAAAACAAATCCATGGCTTATCTCAACATAAACAAGAGAAAAATTCAGCTAATTGCATGTACTAACTGAAGAATACTGGCATTAAGGATATGGTTATGTTTTCAAAAACATTTCTGTGCTGAAGTAGAATGACTTACTCAGATTCGTTCTTTAGACCAAACTCGGACCTGTCTTCAGCTCCGTAACGATATTCACTATAACAGTCTTCTAAAAAAGTACGGAAATACGGGTAGATGGCGCAAGTGTTGTTGTGTACTTTCAGCTGGCGGATCTGGGCTACTCCTAACAGCAAATTCTCATAGTAAATATGGCTGCTGTTCTGGAGGGTTAACATCGTGTTGTTATACCTTTTGTCCCAGTAAAGTCCATCCAACAGGGGTCCTTCTGCAAACTATATACACAAGTGAGGTTAAAGTTTCAAAAGATGACTGAAATACCACTATTACCCCACTTTTTAGCATACAAATCTGTACAGGGTTCTCAGGTTACTTACAGCTAGAGTCTAATCTAGAATACAAACACTTCCCACCTATGTACTGTCTTATAAATACGATACACGTACATCTTTTTTGCTAGGAGTCAATTCTATTCCCGATGCAGTTCTATCAGAGAGATGTAATGGCATTATTCAGGCTAAGACTACAACATATGTCTGTTTGGGGTTTCATTGAAAAATTCTGCTGAATTCTAAACAAACATGTTTAAATACAAACACTATATGTTGTTTTAACAAAAATCTGTTGGTTATCTTAATCTCTGAAGATCTGTTCTGGGATATATTTCTGACTAGGTTTTTAGTCATCTGAATCTAAATGAAGAAGTATTTATTTTTGAAGGCGAGAAAAAAAATCCCTTTTTCTGGGTGTCTCTTAGATGCAGATAAAGAGCATTAAACCTGGGGAGAACATTATTCTGAGTACAAAACAACATGCCCCCATGGTTTGGCACCATCAGAGCATGTATTACGAGCATTTCTAGTATATCAGCCCACACATTGTATAGTAAGGGCTCGCTATTTTATAGACTAGCAATAGCAGACACCGTGATAAGAGGGAGTACAATTCTTCAAAATGAATTGTTATAACCAGGCATTTCCATTTTTAAGGAAGAATAGGGTGAGAAACTTTGCCTTCTGCTGTCAGCTGGGCAACACTGGTAATTTTGGGAAGTCCTCCACCTAGCAGTGAAAACAGAGAGAAGCGTTTTGCAGCCATCACTGAAGTATGAGATAATGTAACAGCAAATCAGGTGAACTGAGATGGTATGTTTTCCTGGCTGCCCCAGTGGAAATAAAATATTTTAACACCTGAAAGTCAAAAGAACTGTAAACTCAAAATATTTCTGTTTTTACTGAAGCTCTTTTCAGACCAAGCCTAATATTGACAAGAATATTGAAGCTGTGGCTGCCCCATCCCTGGAGGTGTTCAAGGCCAGGTTGGACAGGGCTTGGAGCAACCTGGGCTGGGGGGAGGTGTCCCTGACCAGGGCAGGGGGTGGCACTGGATGATCTTTAAGGTCTCTTCCAACCTGAACCATCCTATGAATCTATGAATATGATGCAGCAGTTAACTGCCATATTGTTTTCCTTGACTGATTATTCAGAAGTATCAGTATTATCATCTGTACCCAGAATTTCTCCAAATGCGTTTTAAGAAGTTATTTGCCTCCCTTCAGCTGGAAGCAGATCCAGCACATGGGTTTTTGGGAGAACTGCGAGACTGTATTGCTCCGAATTAACCCTCGGAGCTTCAAACACCTTTGCGATGGAAGCCTTACCCTCCAGAAATCAGCTCTGCTCCCGATACTCCCGAAACCGCTCCTGTTGTCCTCAGAGGAGGAGGAGGGCTCCAGGAAGAGATGGGACATGACTTTGTTGAGGTAGTACATGTCCGTGCTCACCATGCCGAACGTCACTGCAAAGAAGGGGCAAAGAGGGGATGCTCGCAGGCTGGAACTGGAGGATGACAACAGCTTCTAACCCTGCTCCTCCGCTTCAGCTGTCATTAAGCCGCGTCGCCAGAAAAAGGCGGTCAGAGCAATTTGGACTGAAGTGATGCTTTTGGGTGGAAGGCAGGTGGAGAAAGGAGTAAACACTGAAAGAGGTACAGCTTACACATGAATTATTTGTAGACGGCTACCTCCCTCATTTGATGACTTACGTATACAGAGGTCTGTCAGGAAGAAGGCGTAGATGACCAGCTCCCGCAGGGTGGTCTTCAGTTCCAGTTCGCTGCTGCAACTGACGCGGGGTCTGGCGGCACCTGCTCGGGGAAATGGCGGCGGGGGCAGAAGGCAGTCAGAGGACGGAGCCTTCGCTCCCCGGCCAGGCCGGCAGCCCGCTCCCCTCCCGCGGGGGCGGCGGGCCGAGGCCG
>NW_009646744.1:4513693-4536953 GCF_000708025.1 Charadrius vociferus | reverse complement strand
GGGGGCTGCCCCTCCCGCCCTCGGAGCGTGTTATTATCGGTATTTTATCGTTGTTAGTGGCGTTCAGCGGGGCTATCCCCCTCCCTGCGGATCTCCCCACCCCCCCCCAGCAGAGCCGCAGCAGCGGGGCCTGGTTAGAGCCGCGCTTCCAGCTCCCCTCTTGGCAGCCATTCCTTCGGGGCGGTGTGTGTGTGTGTGTGTGTGTGTTAATTAAACGATAAATTGCAGCGTCTGGGTGCTTCCAGGTTAAGTTCAGGCAACTAGGAAATTCCCTTCGTGCTGTGAAGAGCGGAATATGTTGATTTAAACGTGTATTACCACAAATGCTGCGCACCCCGGTGCTGGTGGGGCTCCCAGCCCGTACAAGAACTGGGGGTGCTGCTGGGCGAGACCTGGTGTGCAGCACTGGTACCGCTCCCTGCCCAGGCGTCGCACCATCTTTACGGCCCGAAGAAGCCTATGGACTAGCTGGGTACGGGTCTGCATCCGATCAGTTCAAACCCGCGAAGAGCGCAGTTATTTTAGTGTGTTTCCTTGTTCTGGCAGCCCAGAGAAGCGTGGTGGTAGAGCTGCTGGGTTTTGGTGGAAGTTTAATAGTCAGTGTTGTGCAGCTCAGATTTGGGGGTTTTTAAAATTTAATGGTCCGGCAGTGTGGGGTGAAGCTGAGGCCTCATTTTTTCCATTCTGGAAGATGGTTGTGGGGTTTGCTAGCAGCAGCATGACTGTGCACCCCCTGGCAGGAGTTCAGGCCAGTTCCACCCTCACGAATTTTCCTTTAGCAAGTACAGTTGAAAACTCTTCAGAGATTAGGTTTGCTGGGAGTTTGGTAAAATCAGGTTTCATGGCATTTTGAGCAAGGTGGTTGCAAATAGCAGCGCGCAAACCATTTGGATGATTCAAATCAACAGGTTGTTGAGAGTCAACAGCCGCGTAAGTCACAGCCACTCCTCGATTAAAGGAGCAAGGAGGGGAAACATGGTAGCCTGAATGGTTCAGATTATACAGGGCAGCTTTTAAGTCAAGTGTGCAAGGAGAAGAAGTATTGATGCTGCCTCACTGTCCTGTTTTAGTGTTAAGGGAGTGTCAGCATCTGGTTTATGCTAAATAGTTTCTAGCTATCAGATGACAAATGATGAGGGGAGCAGACAGGGGAGGGCACCAGTGGCAGACTTGGTAGGGTAGGAATCCATCTTGGCCATGCTGCAGCTGGTTCTAACAGATCAAGGAAGAGTCACAGCTGATGTTGGTTATTTAAAATTTTATTTGCTTCTAATTTATTCTCATAAAAACACTCTAGTCTATTTGGTTTTAGTATTCAGACAGTACAGACTTCTGATATTATCAGGAGTGATGTTAGAGAAGCAGTACAAGCCAATCTACTTTAGCATGTAACCAAACACAGGTGGAACTAAAACCACCCCCACTTGTAAAAACTAATTAGCCTGCTTTCTTAGGCTTTATAGTTAAAATACAATACTCAGTAAGTGGTTACAGTCACCAAACCATATAAATAAAATCTAACATGGTAAGATGGGAACAGCTGGATGTGCAAGAGTCAAAGTAAAAATATGTAGATAGGTATTTTGCTAACATTAGAGCAATCACCAGTTAACTGCATCTATGTTGTAAGTGTCTCTTATAGGTCTGAGTTTTCCTCTTCGTTTCCAGTTAAAGTTCATCACTTTCATAGAGTCCAGACTGCTCAGCCAAACGCTGAAACTCTCCTTCTGGTGAGAAAGCTTGTTTCACATCCAGTCCTCTCCCATTAAGTGCCAAATACTTGCTAAAAGTTGGTCGAACCCGTAACTGCTTTGGGGCTGGAACTGGCTTGTTTGCATGTGCTGGAAAAGAGAAAAAAAGGCTCTTTCAGTATTTTCCCAGACCGTGGAAAGACCCCTGGTAGAGCAACTTGATTGCTTTTCATCTGCAACATATATCAGCAAACCCTTAGGAAGAATTTAACACTCGAGCCTATATCTCAGACATCAGAGATTTATATTCACCCTCCTTCTTGGTATCAATCAAATTGTAGTCTAAACGCTGCAGATAACAGATGCAGATGATGTGCACACCACAGTGTCTTGGTAATAAACAAAATCTTTTTTTTTTAAACAAGATAGTTACCTTTGTCTAGTTCAGTATCTTTGGAAAGAAATCCTCCCAGCAGTCTGAGCTTCATGAGGTTAATCTTGAGGGTCAGCTCTGAAGACAAGTGCCAGTGGCAGTATCAGTTGTGGTTGTGGTACTTACTTGCAACCTCCAGCCTGGCATGGCATGTGGCCACACCTGCTCCGTTGACGGCAGATACGGTATACCAACCCGCATCTTTCTTGTTTGCATTATGAATCAGGAGACAAATCCTTCCGGTATTGTCATGTAACAAGCTGAAAAATGAAGATGTTTATGTGTAAGTGCTTGGAGGGGGAAGGAGAGAAGAGGTTGAAATCAGAGAGTCAGTTCACACCCTGAGGAGCTGAGAAAGCCCTAGAACGATTCTTGCAGGGCACTGCAAACTAGTTAGACATAAACACTGCATTTGTGTTATGAGCCACCAGCGATTCACATCACGATACCATTCAGGTGGCATCAAGGCCCTCCTGTAGCTCCATAGCATGATGAATGCATCGCATGTTTCAGTCCTAAAGCCATGCTTCTCCTTGGGCCTTGTAGCTGCTGCTAGAATTCAGAGTGGCATCTGGTCACAGTTTTCTCTCTGTGCCCTCAAAACAAGACTCCGAGCATCACCCCTGTCCTGCACATGGGCCTGTTCACCATGTTTCAGGAACGAGGGGCAGAGCTAGCTGTCCGGCTTGCTGCTTTTAGAAACTAGCCAATTCAAATGTCACTAAACAAATACTAGTTATTGTTTTCTAATACACCAATGGCCAACTCAGTAGTAGGATACCTTATTCGGTCTGTATTATATTGTACCATTTCGTTGTTTCTTTTCCAGTAAATCCGGGGTGTCGGAATAGCAGAGATCTGGCATTCGAGTCTGGCTGTGTCTCCTTCAAAAACCTTTTTGCTTTGTGGCTTGAAGATGAAAGTTGGAGGTGTGTGATGTTCTTTTGCTAAATTAAAGAGGAAAAGTAAGGAGGAGTTACTATAAGTGTTGAACTCTAGTTTCAGGCTTGTTTTTTAAGATTTCCAAATGCTAAATTCAGGAGGGCACACAGTCCTTACTTCAACTCCTTAGCCTACAGACAATTCCCATGAGTGTAAGAGTGTAGTAGACCCAATCCAATTTAGGACAAGAGTCAATCAACATGTGTTATCAATTCTAGGACGTTAATAACTCCCAAACTCTGGACATCTCACTACCTCTAAATATCCTTTGAAGAAATATGGCATCCCAGATATATGTATTAAAATAGTCATGGAAAAGGTAAGGTGTTTGTTATCGTTTGAGCCTCAATATCTGGAGATGTGCTGCTGCTTCTTAATCATTTTATGTCCCAAACACATGGATGAAGGTATTAGATTACTGAAATTTTCCACGTGTGGCCAGATAGTTATCAGTGCTCTCAGTCTTACCAATTACTTCCACTTTTACTGCGAAAGACGCTTCTCCTGCACGGTTGACAGCCACACATTCATACGTCCCTGCATCAGATGATTTGACTGCTTCAAAAATAAATGAGTGGAATCCCTTTTCTGACACTATCATTTTATGGAACTGATCTTGATGAACCATCCTTCCATTCTGATACCACATCACATCTGGAGTCGGCAGACCGCTAACCTGTGAAGGAGAGGAAAGCAGTGAAGAATTAAACACCTTTAAGATAATAAAAGCCTTTCAATGCTAGAGGGAGTTTGATGTCAATAGATGATCAAATCATGATCTTACTGCAAAATTTTACAGTCTTGCCTAGTTTTGAATATTAATGTGGTTCTGCACAGAGAAGAAGGCTTTTGAAGTGCCATGGAAAGATGAGCATTAGCTACAAGACAGTAGGTGCTGTTCCTGCAACCCCCTGTTGTTCCCATCTTGTAAAGTAGTTTTGATTAGCCCAAAGATAGTTATTTTGGGTTCATAGAGTAGGGAACTCGCCCTTTTAATCGCACAGTTAGCACCATCAGCAGTGCTGACATCCAGACTGGTTTGATAATGTATATAAACTCTCCTGCAGACACGTTCCAGGTTGTCCATGACATTCAGAAGTTAAGCAATTTGCAACAAAATGGCTAAAGGTCATGCCTAAGTCTGGCAAGAGTTTACTTAAGAAAAGAGATTGGAAGCGATTAGGAAAAACCAAGCCGAGCCACAATCAGTAAACGCCCTTTGCAGTGAAGTTGTGTGTGTGGAAGACTGAGGTTCTTTCTTATCCTGGGGTTCCTACAATCGCTATGCAGTTTCAGGCTATTCTGGCTTTTTGTTTGTTTGTTTGTAATTAGGGCATTTCCTTGCCAGATTGTCTGCTTCAGCAAGGGCACAGTTACCTCAGAGAAGACTCATTAAAGGCAGGATAGTCATAAACAGGCCTTGCTGGATGTGTGTCCATTGAAGTCAGTGGAGTCCCAGTGCAAAGCACAAAGTTCCCTCCCCAAATGCTTTCTTTCAGCAGGGCCTTAATTTTCATTCTTCCCAATGAGGTCTAGAAAGTGTCCTGTGGTCGTCCATATTTACTACTATTTAGCTTTAACCACATTCTTATGCAGCTAATTCCATTTGTATTTTCCACGGGAAAATGCTGAAATATTTAGCCATCTCCTATTTCTTGGTTTACATTGCCTGGAGAGACCCTTCGCCATTTGCCATTAGTGCTCTGGCTTATTAAAATGCAAAGGCGCTGCAGCTCAGAGACCTCTCTTCACGCCACCCACCCCGCAGAGCTAATGGAACTGAAAGTGAAAGGCTGGTCTTACTTTGAAGTCGAGTCTGCAGAATCGCCCCTCCTCAATAATTACATCTTCAGGCACTTGTGTAAAACGTGGCTGAAAAAACTTTTCCTGGATTGAGTCATGTCCACGTTCATCTCCTCTTGAGGACGGTCTGCTCCTAAAAAGTGGACAGAAACAGTTAATTGTGTAAAAGTTACCATAGCACAAATGACATTGAAGCACCGATTGCAGCTAGAGTCCCTCAACATGTTTAGGAGTCCAGTACTACAGTTCTGGTTCGTTTTTCAGCATAAGGCGTGGGTTTTGATCGACCGCTTCTCTTGCTCAAGTTGTTCAATTCAACACAGAAGCATAGCATAGGAAACCCTCATCTTTGGCCTAACATCCAAAAGAATTTATGAGGGCAATGCAGACTGTGTTTCATCATGCTTTGTTTTTTGCACAGGGGACCTTGCTTTGACTAGAGATTAATCTTCTAGAATATGAAGCATGTTTGCCCTAGGTACATGCGGTCTTCAAACCTCTAGTGGTATGCTTGAATTGACTGGATTAAGACCATAGGCATCACCAGCCATCCTCAAATGGCAATGTTTTAGTTGAAGTGAATGAATTTAGTAATTACTGCCTTAGGAAAAGCGGTAAGTAGTGAAGTAAAATTAACATGGTCTAGAAACACTTGAAATAAGGTCTTGAAGTATAGCGCAGCGCAAGTTTATGCATTACCTCACATGCGTTGTTGGAACCTGCAGCCTGATGTTTTCCGCATTCTGGAGCTGAGAAAGAGGAGAGGCGAGTTAACTTAGAAAGTTTTATCTATAGAACAAGAAACCATTTTGAGTTCATATACTGACTGCTGCTTGAAAGCAAACTGAATACTTCAGAAATCGTTGGGACAGGAGGTAAAGGAACTTGCATCAGGAGCTAATACGCTGTTTTCACCCTAGGCTTTGCCATGACAGTAACAAGTACTATTAATAGAATGGCACAACTTCTCATCACTTTGCACAGGTGATAGGTGCAGCAGTTTTGTTTGGCACACGAGGCTTTTGGCCAGCCAGTAACCTTTGTTAGAGGGGAGTAGTACTACTGGCAGTATCTAAAATGAGAGCTAAGTACGGAGTGTCCTTCCCTATAGCAGGAATAGAAGTGGAATCGCTGGCAAGAACGCCGTATTGTGCCCACTTAAATATGGTACCAATAGCAATGGACACATGCTGAGCTGGAAAATACTTTTCTTTCTAGATCACAGCACCAACTAAGCTGGCTGACAACTCCACAATCACATGAGTAAATCTGCTGAAGTACCCAGGATTGATGCCTGCTAGGAACTTGGATGTTTGGAAAATGCAAGCAGAGTTTATTACCAGTGACTCATTTTAGCAATGGAGTCAGGTAGAGGAAACACTGCATGGAAATTTCTGGGGTGTTTGCACTGAGCCATTACGATGCTTGGTTCTGTGCTCAGTAGCCCAGTCCTGTGGAAAATTTAAGCCTGGGTTTAAACTTCAAGCACAGAAGCAGTCTTCAGTTCAGGGGAAGCATTACGTGAATGAGGGTTTTGCTGGACTGAGCTCAATGCTGAGTCCAAGAGGCAATTGCTTGTATCTGCTCATTTTCACAAGTTCTGTACAATTACTACTTGTCTTGTGAAATGATGCTGCAGTGATGAAGCTGCCGATAATTCTAATGCTCTATTGTACGGACTGACTGTGTAGTTAAGTTCCTGAGGAATGAGGAGGCTGAATGAATCAGTGACTACAATATTTAAAAGAAAGACAGAACAATGGGAATAAGATCTCCCAAACAAAAACCAACCTCTCCTTCCAGTACTCCTTTTTATGCAGCATTTCACACAGCCTGAAAAGTTGACAGTCATCCTGTTTTGACTTCACATTTCCTCCTTCTCTACAAAAGATGAGGCTTCCCTTGCTCTCTGACATCCATAATGTTCCCTTCTTGCCTGCTGCTGTCAGGTGATTGTTGGGGAGAAATAGCTCTAATTTGCGTATTCCTCCCTTGCTGTGATCTTAAGTGTCTCTTGCAAAGAGTTTTGCTAACTGCACTTGGGAAGGTGTGTGCCAGCCTGCTGGCTCTCTGCGTGCCTGCAGCAGAAGGGGTGTTTTCTTTGGCTGCACAGGTACCCAGTGCCACATCACAGACATTTCCACTAACTTTGATCACAGAAGTGCCAAGGAGAGCTTTTAACTGGCCTAAATAACCAGTGAATGATGCAAGTCTCCAACTAAAATGCTTTTGAAAATGCCAGTAGTAATAGATGCTTGTCTATCAGTATGTGGGCTGCTAAAATAACTGCTTTGCCTTCTGTTAATGATTGCAGGACCCTGGAAGGGCGAAAACCCATCTGATCCCACCCCAAGGCCCTGACCTCTTGTAGTCAATGTCACTTATTCCAAACAGTGACAGGTGTAAATCTTGCTGTCCTGGCCAAGTCTGAACTTGGGCTGTTGGAGAGTGGGTACCTGTATCCCTCGCTGCGCTGCTCCCTGCCCGTCAGAGGCAGGGTGTAATGTGCTGTGCAGCAGCTGTTGTAATTCCTCCCTGGAGACGTCATTCCCACAGATCAGGCCCAGCAAGGGGATGGTGCTTAAATTCCGCCCCCCTCTGCCACCACCTCCCCCAACCTCCCCCTGCAAATCCCTCCTATACAGAGCTCTGCCCGTGAGAGCTCTCCCCTTCCCTTCCCTTCCCTCTCCTGCACTGGTACCAAATAAACCCCATCTCTCTGCTGTGTTCAGGTACAAGCAGGTCACAGCACAGTCACCGGGGAATCATTGCTCGAGACACAGGTCCCCCCTGCTCCCCATTTACCTGTGCGTTCTGCATGTTGTCCTCACTTGGTGTTTCCAACACAGATGCAGCATTCACTGGTCCAAGCAGCCTGCGAGCCATTCTTTCTTCATAAGTTAATCGCTTAAAGCAGAGTGGAGAGGAATTCTAGTCAGAAGTCCATTTACTATTTCAGATCAGCTTGTAAGGGCACATCAATACACCACAAATTCAGGGTGTTGTCAATGAAAGCGGCGGCTGAATGGAAACCCCACGTCTGTTCCAGCGGGTTTGCAGTCTGTGATGACTACTGAAGTCAGCCTCAATATATACAGCACTGAAATGCATAAAAGATTAAACTGCCTGTTCATCAAAGCCTCCCTAATGCCATCTGTGGCCTTGCACTCCTCCTCTTTCTCCACTGGGATTATTTATGGGTAACTGATGGCATTATCTCAGAAGCCAGAGTAAGTCCCAGGGTACCTTTCTGTTAGCACTGGGAAAACTTCCCAAGTCATTCAGCTGTGGATTTACTTCAGGAGCTAGAGGCGTGATGGATGCTAGCGTCCTCTACTCCCAAAAAAGCAAGAGCCACACCAGAAGCAGACGCAGCCAGAGAGGAGCACCACTACCCCTGCAAGCACAAGGGAGGTTTATGGCAGCTCAACAGCTGTCTTATGAAATGCTGTGTGCTGTCTTGAGAGGAGGCAAGAATGCCTTTCAGTCATGCAACAGTAAGTTCCTACAACATGGGTGCAGCACACAGGGATAAATACGAGAAGAGTTGAATTCAAGTTCTGTCGGTTGTGTTACTTTAGAAGAGTACATTAGGCCCCGGAGCACCAGCAGACCTGACACTTTGCTTCCCACAAAGTTTACCTTGCATTTGGATTTTGTGATGTGAGGACCAGAACTGGCTGAATTTCTACTGCGTACAGGACATGTATGTGGCTGCTCCTGGGTAGGTGAGGGTTTGAGGAGGCTTGTGGGACTTTTCTTTAGAAGAGAGCGAGAGAGACCTTTTGCAAAACCTGTGAGAGCTTAATATCCTTGAGGTCGTTACAGCTGTATCAAGTGTGGCTGAGATTGGCCAGTTGGTTCAGACATTGGAGGACAAGGGGAGGAGAACACAGAGTGGTGATTGCATAAGCCTTATTTTTAGCCTGGCTTCCTATGGAAAGAAAAGCTGGCTTGCAATGGCAAGCTTTCTTACAGCAGATAGAACATTCCTGTTAGGGACACATTAAGTCGGATTTTACCTGATACATTTTTTTCCTTCAATATTTAAAATTATATATATTGCACAAACCTGTTCCCACTGATGGTAATGGAGAAACTCTTTTCTACTTCAGGGGAAAGAAGATGGAAACTATAAACACTGGGCTTTTACCAGTCTGTCTCCAGCCAGCAGGAAGGTTCCCACATGAGAGATCTGCTCACTCTTGCTTGCTGTAATGCGCTTCCCTACTGGTAAGCAATTTTTTCCTCCCAGATTTGGATTTCTTGATAAAGGAGATTGCATTTTGTCCCTTTGCAGAATAAGTACGTACGTACTGAGACTGAGAGATTTTCTTATAGGAGACAGACTTTATGATCAAAGCTCATGTAATTTCTTTGATTTGTTGTTGTTCATGTAAAAAGAAATCAAAGAGGTCTACCCCATGGGGTGGTTTATTAACCCCAGCATTGAAAGCCAGGGTGAAATGGTGTCTGGAGAACTAAGGGATTCTCCTTGGGTTTCTAGTTGTCTGTGGATGTGATGTTCAGCAGGATCCCCAGCAGAGAGTTCAAGTTTGTGCCACAGCTCTAAACATGTCCCTTTCTCCTGACCCTAGCCTTAGTCATTTGATTGCACAAATTCAAAGACAGCTTGAGTGGTGTGTGCTAGCCAACAAGGTAGATAAGAGGGAAAGGCAGGAGCAGCTCAAAGCCATCTTGCTGTATCAGGTGGCTTTCAGAAATCAATGCATCCTTTACTGAAGTCACAGTAGATGCAGACATTCAGTTGCCACAGTAGATGCCTACAGACAGACTTACAGCAACCATCTCTGTTGGCACACATTCAGGCCAGCTTTCATCATGCACTAGCTATGTGCAGCTTCTCTACTGGGGAGGCCTTTCTCTGGGCTCAGCTGAACCTGGCCCACCAGTACAGCTATTTGCATTCTAACAGCAAAAATAACTGTGAAGAGGGTGTTGAGAAACAAAGAGGTTGGATGTAAATCTTTCAGAACCACGCCTTTTACACCAGCCCTGAGCCATGATTAAAAATGGTCACTGTTGGAAAAGGGTTTTTTTTGGTTTTACATTTCTAATGAAAAAAATCAGCCACCTCACATTGAAAGAATATTCAGGTCATAAATGCCTCAAAGAACTCTTGCTGTGATCTGTTGAGTAAAGGTGTTTGGGCAGTGTTGCTCCTGCACTTCCTTCTGCTTTCAGCTCAGTTTGGAAGCTCCAGCCTCTGGGGCACTAGAACTAGTCTCTGCATCCCTGCTTGCACTACTGAGAGTCAGAGCAAACTGGTTCTTTAATCAGCAGGTTTCCCTTACCTGGTTGCCGTTCTGGAGAAGGTTGTCCTTGCATCGGAGTTTCTTTTCCAAGTCCTGAATGAGGGCCTCTTTTGTTCCTCGAATTTCTTGGTCTGATGCCTTCTGCATAGAGTTGATGCTAGCTTGTTTGTTATACATTGGTTGTGAGTAACTACTCATGCAGGAAGAGAAAACAAAATTATTCCTGTAGGCCTGCTTGACTCTTTGCTACAGCTTCACAGAATACACCCCAAAATGTGAACCTGCTACCTGGAAACTGTGGTTCAAATGAATTGATAAAGCATTTGGGAGATAGATAGGCTAGCTGGTGTAATTGAGTATCAAAAACTTAAGGGGAAGCATCACAGTCTAGCTAAGCCATTGTGTGTACTCTGGTAACACTCGCAGCCGTTTGCTGTGTGTTGCTGTTCAGCATCCCTACGTCCTGCAGCGGCCCCTGCCCTGACTCAGGGGTGTGCAGTAAGGCTAGGAGTGTTTTGAGGTAGCCCCTAACTCCACTGAGCTATGTGAGTGTGTCCAGGAGCAAGTTCTCCCTCAAAAACTGCATAACTTTACATCTGCAATTGTTAAAAAGGCCCTGGGTGCTGCAAATCCACAGCAAGGCCACAAACTAGTTGATTAGGTATGAACAAATAGCTTATTAGTTGTCCTCCTCTTCCTGACCCCAGAAAGTTACTTCATACAGCATTTCTGTCCAAATGTCCAATTGCCAAGCTCATCCCAAGCTAGGCTGGGTCTTTAGGAGCCCTTGCTGCAACCCCCCACAGCGCCTGTTCCTGTAATCCCTAGTCAAGAGACACAACCAAGTCTTGGAGTTAGATAGCAGACTTGATTCTGAAAGGTGCTAGGAGAAGAGGAGCATCCCTCAAAAGGGGTTGCGAAGGTCTACTAGAGGTCACAGCACTCTGTGCTGACAGGATCTAACCCCATCCATTACGTGCAGCGGGGTCTCGTATGCTGCAGTTGTGTTCAGCAATTATTTCTATTCAAAGTCATCCTCCTCCTGTTGCTTGGGAATTTGTTCTACTGATTAGAATAAGGTAGAAGGGCTATAATTCTGGTATGTATTCCCAGTGCTGCTTGGACTTAATAACTTGCCCAAGTTATAACTTAAAAAATTTAATAATGTGCCCAACAGATTAATGTGTCTCATGTCCCTGTTTACCCATTTGTACCATGATTAGGAAAATAATTCCTCAACTCACAGGAAGTTGGGTTTAAGAACAGCTTCTATGAAAAGCATCATGAGGCACCAAAGCCCTTTGCTGTGAAAACATACAACCCCATAGCACACACACAAATCCCAGTGGTTACTGCAGATGCATACCTAACCCCCACATGCTCCGGCAGTACTTTTAAGAAACACTCCTGAGTGTTCCAGCTAGCCCACTCCGTCTTACCTTCCTGCTTCCCACAGTGCTGAGATTCAAAAAAAAAAAAAAAAAAAACCACAACCCCAGAAACGTTCAGATTTCCTGAATACAAACTGACGCTTAAACCTGAATTTATATCCAAGCCGGCAGGACCCCCTCCTGCCCCTATCACCTTTCCAACCTCCTTGGTTGAGTGTTCCGTATTCTACACCGACTTTCCCCCGGGACCTCCAGCTAATATTGGCAGGAATACAAGTTGGTGAGAAGGCAAGACCCAGCTCCCTTTGAGATCTCGCTGACCTTGGGAGATATTTGGATTGCCGCCCAAAGGCAAAATGATATAATACATATTCAGGAAAGAATTTAGTCTTTGGTCTGAAGGGGTAAAATTTTCAAGTGGGTGCCTTTCTGTTAGCACATATGATTAATGAAAACTGTATTATAGGTGAGCATAGAGTCCCATCATGAACCTGAAAATACTGCAGAGACTTACGAGGAATCTTGAAGTTGTTTATATGTGGGAAATGCTACTGCTGTCCCCCCTGCCTCCCGGTTCATAAGCCAGATTTGTTGAGAAAAATCCATTTGAGATAGGTGTCCATCTTCTGTTCTGAATACCCATAAACAAGGGATTTCCATCAAATCAAACTGAACTGTTCAGACTGACTGCAGAAAACGTGTACAGCAGCCCATGACGTGACTACTGTGCCATTCGATTCCTGGTGGATACCCCTCTCTCCCACACAGACACCAAGGGCAAGCGCTCAGCCTCCTAACCCGGTTCATGCAGAGTCCTGCCTCCAACATCAGAAGTCAATGGGAGTTGTACCATTGGCTTCGCCCGAGCTGGTGTTTCACCGGGCGGTTGGATTTGGGATGGCGAGTGCACGGGAGAGGCCAGGCCAAAGGAAAGCGAGGGGAGGTTAGAAGCCTGTATATACTTACTGAGGTTCCATAGGAGAAGGAGTTTGGCTGTTATAGTCGGGCTGCGAGGGTAGCACTGAGCACAGGAATGCTGCGGGGGGTTGGTTAGGCATGGATATAAGCCGTTGCCCGGATGATGAGCTAGCAGGAGACTGAGCAGATGCAGGCGTGACGGGATATGTGGATTCCTTAGGAGCACTACAGGAAGGCGAGGAGAGCGTGATTGAAGAGCTCAGCGATGACGAGGAGGAGAATTTCTGCCCGCTGGGGTTACGAGGCTGTATTAGGATGGAGGACTGTTTGATTTGTCTGCTTGGCTCTGTAGAGGCTGCAGGTCCTGGAGGCTGCTGTTGCCCTTGACACACATTCTTAGACTGGATAAAGTGTTTTGGACGCTCGTAGTTAAACATGGTTGGTTGGCACATAGAGGAAACGGATGGGAGATTAGGGACACTCATAGGAGAGGTTTCACGGCTGTCCTGGGTGTTTGTTGGTGATAATTGGCTTTGGATAGGTGGCTGGTAAAAACTAGGTGGTAGGCCACAAAAGCTTTGCTGGCTGGGCTCCTGGATAGAATGGAACCCTTGCCTTGCAGAATAGAGGCTTTCTTGGTGTGGATTTTCCCTTAAGGAAGACAATACAGATAAAAAAAAATTGTACATCACCATCTGAGTCACAAAAATACTGTCTTGTGAGCAATCCAAAGAGTATGAAGTTCAGGCAGCTGACAATTAAAGCTTGAGCTTAAAGAGACTGAGGATTGATTAGAACTATTCCAGAACTGTGTGAACATTGTGGATTACAATAACAAGTCATGCACACTGTTCGACACAGGTGCAGTGCTCACCACAGCTATCTTATCTGCAAAAGCCCACTACCTTCTAAAAGAAATAACAATTGTTTTATTGAGATGACCCACCACCTGTATAAGTCTACAGATAACTGTAGATACTACTCTAAACAAGGTAATTTGCCACATATCATTTTAACGAAAGAGCTCTGAATCCTGCAATTTTGTCCCCTGTCAAAATACTAAATGTACTATTACTCAGAGAATTGGCTATCATCTGTGCCGAGAAATTCTTACACCATAGGGAAGCATGAAACAGATTCCACTTTCTTTTAAGCCTAAAACTAAACCTTTGAAACAAAGTATCCTGATGCCTTCTCTAATGTTTTTGAATTCAGAGCTTTTTATATCCAATTGAGATTTGGGATTGGAATGCCAAGGACTGTGCTTCTCTGTCTGAAGTGATTTCCCACGATTTGCTGTTAAGTCTAATAATTCCCTGAATGACATAGCTGCAGGATAAAGTAGGACAAGCTGAGCTGCTCAGAGGTCCTGCATTTACTGTGCGGGTCCTCGATATCTAATCCCGGGCTTTCCATCAACTTACAAAAGGGGAAAGTTTAATTACAGCAAACTGAGCAAGTTTGTTAAAACTGACAAACAACTTTGGCTCCACGATAAATAAATAACCCCCCAAAATAAATGTAAAGCTACTAATAAAAAGTGAGAATATAAATCCACACAGTTACATATGCTGGAAAAAATTGTAATCTTGCCCCACTGAGATCAGCTGTTTTGCTGCTATATATACACAGTATATTGTATTCCTCTCATCAGAGAGCCTGAAGAAGGGCTCCACGAGGTCGTAAATTCCCATGGGGGAGATCAACTGAAGACATCGCTCTCATTTTGAAGATTCAAAGCTTTCATTTCCTAAAGCTAATTATCAATATTAGTTGTAAATTAACTGTGTGTAAACAGAGGTTTTGTAGTAGAAATTCCCCAATTTTCCTCTTGTCATGCTCTTGGAATTTGAATCTGGCTCAAATTTTTGGAGCCTGTCCACACTATGTTCTCATTCACTGGTGCAGAAAACTGGTTGAATCTTGGTTTTATACCATTTTTATGTTGCTGCCTGTGTACAGATTCGTTCATTTTACCTACAGGCTACATACAGAAAACAGCATTTACTTTGTTTTCTAATATGCTGCGCTTAAACAAGATACGATGCACAAGGTCATTTGTCACAGCAATGGCTAAGTTACATTTTCCTCAAATCATTCCACCTTGATTTGAGTGGAAGAAAAAAATGTCTAAAGAGAATTTAACCTTACAATAGAAAAAAAAAAGGAATAATAGAGACACTTTGCCTTCTAAAAAAAAAAAAAATTCCTTTTTTTCCTTCCCCTTTGTTGCCTCCACGTTTCCTTTGACACCACCACACCTTAAAGGCACCTTTCCATCTCAGCATTCCCCAGCGCGTTGCAATTTCTCACTCCCGCTCCCTAACCAGCTTCGAAGTCAAAAGCGACATGGAAAAAAAAAAAACCCAACACCAAACCAACCCAAACGCAGCATCTTACCTACAGCCTAGAAGTTGTCACCTGGGCTTTAACCCGTATTTTGGGAAGGGACCGTCATTCACTGACCCGGACTGTCATAGTAGCCCTCTGCGTGGCGTTATAAGACCAGAGGCTTTAATGTGCTGCCAGCAGATGACACGGCGGGACCTGCCTGTCCTCCTGCCCGCACCGCTGTCACAATAAGAGTCTCCACCAGCCCCGGCCCGCCGGGGACACTGCTTTTAAGGGCCGGAGCCCCGGTTTTGGGCAGGTGCCCGTGGTCAGCAAATCACCCGCCCGGACCGGGGCTGCCCCCGCCGGCAGCCGGTGCACGGCCGGGGCTCTGCTCCTGGGGCTCCGCGCTTCCCCGGCCGGCTCCATCCCCGGCGGGCAGGGGCCTGCCGGCCCCGGCCCCATCCCCATCCCCGGCCCTCCCCGGCCCGCGATGAAACGCCGAGGCTCAGCGCTGCCGCTCGCCTCCCCTGCTCCCGGGTACATCCCTGTGTTCAACTGAAGAAGTCCGCTGCTATTGAACAGAAAAACGTGGTTTTTTTGGCCCATAACAGCCAACCGGGAGCAGCGAGGAAAGATTGCTGCAATGTGCTCGAACGTCCCTACTTCCCATTTCGTTATCTCAGTGAAATTCCTATTTTAATTCATTTACTAATTGGCTGTAGCTAATTCCCTCTGTGGCGATAACACTCTGTTACTGCTTTTAAGGCAGCGTACTTAAAGGCAACAGCCAATTGAAAGCCAGACTTAAATGTTGTTTAAATAACTGTCCAGCAGCACACCCAGCCGGGGCTGCCATTGGTACCCGGGGTTGCCGTTGTGCCCTCATCCCCAGTGCCATCTGCACCTTCGCTCCAGCACGGAGCTTCATGAAAAGCGGTGGCATTGCTCCTGCGTGAGTCTGAAGACTTACAGACTGAATAGCGGAAATAAAATATACTCGACAGTAAAGCATCAATTGATATTTTGCTGTTTGTGTGTATTATTATAGATATTTACTTGGATTAAAAGATGCAACTATGGTATTTTCACCAGAACAGCAACAGATCCCGCTGGCAGATTAGGTGATTTGTGACCCTTTAATCAAAGACTTCAATGCTTAATTACATCTTAAATTAATAGTGTTTTAAGTATCTTAATTATACTTCAGCAACTCTTGCCTAACATACACACTAGTGTTTAAAAAAACCCAACCCTGTAAGTACCACAGCTCGATACTTAGTCTGTCAGTTGCCTCTTCTCTCCCTTCGCTGCACCGGTGAGTCTTTCAGCACAGCAATCTTCAAGAATTAATCCTAATTTTTAGTGTTTGTATTTAAACATCACCCCGCCGTTTGTGAACTAAATCTACATAGCAGGTGTTAATTGAGTGCTAATTTATTTAAATTCCTCCTGATGAAAATGATTAAGGAAGGAAATGTGTCCCTGATTGTTGGAGAGGTTATTTGCTTTTTAAGTAAAAAGTAAAAATCAACTCTCTCCGACAGAGAGAGTTGAGTACTGAAAAAAGGTAACTGTAGCATGATCGTTTGCCCTGTAGGAAGCTGTGAACATGTTAAAGGTCAGACTCTGCTCAGACCGGCTCTCTGGCTCTCCATCGACTGCAATGAGGGTGCAGTGTGCTTGTTTCAGAACTGAAGTTGGGTGCAAGACATCAATTGAAGGACAGCTTTATGCACTTAAAAGGCTGGACACAACTAGGACAACTTGTGCAAAAGAGAAGGAACAGAAAAACTTGAGATCCAGAAGGTAGGAAAACAATTGAAAGAACTAGAAACTGAACTAATAATGGCAGAGGAATAAATCTCATAGCCTGTGCTAGGGTAACTTAACAGTACTCTGACCAGCACTGCGAGGTGTTAGAGACCAGCTCTTCTGTACTGCTTCAGTTTACTTTCTGGTGACACATTGCATCCGATCGGGTTCTCCTAATTGCTTGAGTCATACAGCAACAAGTGTCTAGCAAAAAGTTAAGAACCATTCGTTTATTTATTAAGGAATCGTAAAAGCTGCCTGAAAGACTTGGCAGTGTACTTACTGCCTGAAGCCTCTTCTTTTGGTTGGATTAAGTTCCTTTAACAAAGTTAATAATCAGTATAGATTTTGTTCTGCTTCTTTAAGGCTGCAAGCTGCGGATATAAGGGGCTCAGAAAGGAGTAGCTGGTAGTGGCAGTCTTCTAGAATTGCATTTTCTAGCTTTTGTAGAGTGGCTGTTGCTAAGCAATAATTTGGAGAAGTATGAGTACAAGGACTTCATTCATTTTTATAGTTGTTCCCAGTAACAGCTTTGTTTTGTCATCACTGGTTTTGTTGGTATTTCTTTTTGTCTTCAGTAATACGGTTGCAACCACATATGCTACGTGAGAGAGTTATATGGCTAAATCAGTCTAACAAGACAGTTATTGTACAGTGAGTCATTAGAGATGATTGCTTAGTTTGAGGCAACAGGAAAATTTACAACGTTGAGTCCCGTTCATAATGATGTTTCAAAGCACATGGCAATAAGACTGTGGGCTGTAAAGATATTTAAATGCTCCTAGATAAGCATATCTAGAAATTTTAATAGTTTTCTCTCTGCATCTTGAGATGTGTAAATGCCTTCCAAAATCTGGTTCAGCATTGCTGTCAATCAGAAGCACTCTGCAGCTCTAAACACTGGTTCATGTTTTATATAACCCAAATTTTTAAAAGCTATTATGTAGCTGATTTTGGTGGTATGTTATATCCCGTCATGCAGGACATCAGGTACTGCATTTCAAACTAACCAGAACTTCAAAAATAAAAATGCAATTGCATCTCAATGGTACTGCTGCAAGGAATAAACTTTACAAGCAGTCATCCTAAGCAGCAAGTATAATCTAAAGCTTTCCCACGGGTTGCTTGTTAGAAATGCCAACATACAGGCTTCCCGCTGCCTTTGAGAGATTTGGAGAGGGTAGAAAAACTGGTCCTGTCCTAAAAGGATAGCAAATGTCTCCTACTGCCCGCATTCCCTCCAAGAGGTAATTAAGCTGGAGATTTTATGAAAGCTTTTCATTTTTGCTCGGCAGACAATTAACAGTCTGCCCTTGTTTAAAACAGTCATCAGGTAAAGATTACAAGCAACACAATGTTGGTCTGCGTTAGATAGTCCCAAGCAAACAACTGTGTCTCTAGGTGTTTGGACCTGGGGCAGCTGAGCGCGAGTTGAATACGGTGCCGCATTCATGTGTTTGGCTCGTGGTGTCTGGGGACAGCAACAGCACATGCACAGCTTCGTTGCAGGCTGCAAGCAAACCCTCTGCAGCTTTGCCATGCTGCAGTCTCCTAAAGTCCGTACGAGTTAGCTTCAGCCAGGGTTTTGATTCTGCAGCAGGCTCTGCCTAGTGTCCCAGCTGATTTCCCTGGAGCAATCCCTGGATTTCATGGAAGAGCTTGAAGCTAAACTGAGTGCCTCTTCTTGGCGAACTGCAGGTTATTGGAGCAAACCCATTTTTACTCAGTGATTTAGCAGAAGAATTCCTGTGCATGGAGAAATCTATACTGAAATGTGATCTCTCCTGTAGTGAATTTGGAGGAGGATGTTCAGAATTGTTAAAATAACCAGTTTAGTTAAATTGGCTGAGTACATCCAAAAATAATCTATAACACAGAGAATGCTTTCTGTCACGGACAGCCATTTACACACGATGTAACGGTATCACTGCAATGCAGTGCTGGCATTCGGCTGAGGGAGGAGGCACACGTCTGCCTCGTAGCTCTCCCCTTCACAAAGAGGACTGGGGAAACTCCTCTGTAGAGCTGGGCTTGGACCTTTTAACTGTGGCCATTTGAAGTCTTTGCTATGCCTATAAACACCCGAGAAACACTACAACAATCTGGGATGGAATTGCTAAGATGTGTGTTGTAACTTGTTTTGTTTCTCTGGAACAATTAAACTGAATAATTAATAATGCAATAAGTACAAAGTTACCCGAGAGCTGCATTTGGGGTGGAAGTTGGATGGAGTCTCATTTTAAGAGGGAATGCATTATTCTTGGGGGAAAATTTCCACCTCCTGGGTGAGGAGTGTCGCTACTGTGGCGTGGGACAGTTTTCATTCTATCCAGTGGGTCACTGGTTCAGTACTTTTCCTCCACAGAGAGCATTGCAGGTACAATCTGCACCACGCTTACAGGACCTTGAGTTCTATTGCTGTCTTACAGAACGGGAAACAAACGTGAGGTGATGCCACTTGGCCAAAGCTCCAGAGGAACGTGGTGGCAACAGAATTGTACCTTGAAATTTCCCAGGTATGTGCTCTGCTGTGGAGCCAAAGGTCTTCCAGCGGCTGATTATTTGGGGTGATGCATTTAAAGTTACTCACAGACAGGCACTTCTGGAAATACCGTTAGGCACCTCTCTGAGCCTTTAGGTAGTTACATACTTTGCCAAATCGAGCTGTTCTCTAGCTGGGCTGGTGTTACATGTTCCCATTTTAATGTAGGTGAACAGTTCAGGTTACTGCATGGGCATGTTTTCCATGCTAGGTTATGGGGCACGGGAGCTTTGCAGTTGTATTTTTTGGGGTCACTAGAAAGTTCATCCCCTAAGTGTTGGGTAAAACTAACCTAGAGATGTGATTTTTCTCTTTGTCTTACCGCAGAGGTGAACCCTGAGGCGAATCCTCATAAGCTCCACGAAAATCTTCAACTTCGCTCGTGGAGTTAATCTGGCCGAAGTTTGTGGCTTCTGCTCGTCTGCCCACCCCTGGGGTCTCTGTGCTATAGGACGGGAGGCCAGCCACAGCCACCTCTCTCTCCTTGGCTCCTGTTTGGCTGTTCCTAGGAAAGGTGGGTTTCTTCATGGTGACTTGCACAGCTGGCCTGTGGGCAGCACCCGCAAAACTTTCCATCTCTTTTGCTCCTGGAAGTAGAATTGTCCACAAGTCAGGTAGAAAGCAGTGGTGCTTCACCAGTACAGCATGCTGCAGTAACAGGAGGGGAAACTGGTATATCTGTGCAGGTGGATGAGAGTTCAGCCTGCCTGGGGTCTGCATAGACCAAAATGTGCACAGCTGCATTAGCCCAACCTGACTTCTCACTGGGGTTGGTGAGCTTTGGTTTACACACAAGGTGCTGTTCTGTTTGGAGATGGTGTTCAGCACAAGCCAGACAAGTCAGGTGTTACATGAAACAAAACCAAGGTATAGTTACAGCCAGTGCGTTGGGCTAAGCTGGAACCCTGGAGAGGTGAAGCTCAGGGATGAGACTCCTCTGTGAGAGAGAACATCTCCACATTGTCATCCTTGACCCAGGAGGAAGCAGAAACGCAGAACAACTTGCATCCAGCTTTGAGAATTACCCAAGCAGACTGCATTTTGGGGGCATTTCTCTTCTCTTCTCTTTAGCCTGCAAAAATGTTTGGATCTGGCTTCTGCTTGGCAAATATCTGTGACTCTGCCTCATGCTGAGCAGCAGCAAATTCTCTCATAATTAGTTGCTCATCTCAGAGATCCATGTGCTTACCTGGGGAAACAGAGAGATGTGCACTGGATGCTGCGGATCCAAACTCATTTTCAGCAACACATTTAAATACTCCAGAGTCTTCTGGAAAAGCTTCTGTAATAACCAGGGTGCAGACTTCCTCTGAAATGACAAATACAGGCACACTCTTGTAGCATAAAAGCCAAATGTCACCTTGTAGGAACTGGTCCTTGCAGAAGGACTGCTACTTAATGATGGGGCTTGGCAGCAGGAAAGTGCAAAAAAGTGATGTAAAGGGCATAGGAACCCAAGGGATTCAGAAGGAGCAAAGGTGAAGGAAGGATCTTTTTTCCTGTGATTTTAAAGCAACAAGGCACATTTTTTTTCTAAATTGTGTCTCCTCTTGCACAAGTTTAAACCCTAGAAGTGATCACAGGTCAGAATGATTGATGTGTTTTCCCTGAACATATAGGGTACTCTTCCTTGACTGAATGTAAATGGGGGTGATACCTTTTTCATTGTGTTGTGAAATAAATCAGAACCTTTCCGGTGCTTGTGTCCAAACCAAGAACTTGAGAGCTCTCAGCCTGACACTGAATACCGTTTTCTGGCTCCCCTTTGAACATTATTGTTTTATATTGGATGAGGTGGAAAAAACTAAGTGTGGGGTAATTAACCGATGAGATGTCTAATAAAAAATGTGCAGTGTACTTACCAGGAACAGCTGACGAACAAGCCTCTGCTCAAAATAAGAAAGGAAAAAATTAAATGGTTATAATTCCAGAATGGAAGAAAGACCTTCAGCCCTCACCTCCTTTTCTGCCTCAGTTGTCACCCCAGTTACAAAAGGGACAGTCTCCCTTTCCGTCCCTCAAGAGAAATGCCATCTGGATGGGGGAAGCCCAGGGGAACGTCATGGTACAAACACCTCTCCATTGAGGTGATGTAGAAAGAGCTCCACCAAATTTGGAGTTAGTTGCCATGAATTTGGCCCACTGGAGCTATGACCTTACGCCTGGGAGTATGATAAATTGTTTAAAATATGCTTATAGTTTTGATTTCTTTTTTCCTGAGTTCATCAGGAGTTATAATATATGGTGACAATGATGTTATGGCTCAGTAGTACTTTCACGAATAACTAACAGCATGGCAATCTCCTCCAGTTGCGCCTGATGTGCTCACATGGGGCCAGAGGAAGCGTGCTCCCTGTAGAGCAAGCAGTCTGTCGCTTCGGGTCATTTAATACTGATAAACTTAACTCTGCCTCTATGAGCATGTTCTGTCTTCTAATTTTTATAGCACTTCTTGTTCCTGTCTTTTCACTGTACCAAGGAAATTACTGTACATCAGGCAGACATAGTAATACCTACTTTTTCGTAGTATTCGGAAATCAGCAGAATCAATTATCTGATCATATTCTCTGTACCAGTGAACCTGTAAGGTGGGTGTAGCGTGAATGCGACATTCGAATACCACTAATTGACCCTTTGTAGCTCTTATGTTTTGTAGACCCTGGAGGAGGAAAAATTGGTGTTAAATGGCTGACATAAGTATTTCCCATTGGAGCAATTATTACGGAATGATATACCCTTCAGTGAAGAAGACGATCTTGTGCCCATATTTTTATTTTACTTACAATAGCTGATTTATTTCTAAATGCATTTGCAGTGGGTTGTGAGTGGAGTTTTTTTCACCTGTATACCAGTGCTCATTACAAGGCGCTAGCTTGCTTATGCATTTAAATAAAGATACAAATGCAGGAAAAAAACATCTATTCCAGTGGATGCAACATAATAAGGGAGGTTACTATGAGAGGTTTCCTCTTCAGCCTGCTTTGTAGGAAATAAATGAGATGAATTCATGCAAGTGGTTCTGTCTGTCTGGATTGTTTACCGATTAAGGTGTTAGTTTGATAGCATCACTAATGAAGCATGCTGGCTTTTTTGAATTGTAAATGAACCGATGTTCCAGCCTCAAAATACCTTCTAATGGAGCAAGAAAACCCAAAGTGTAGTGCTAGTAGTTACAGAACAAGCTATGTCTTTCAGACAACCTGTGCTCTTTACCTTTGTAAACACAGGTGTGCTTCCGTAGGCAGACCCGGTCAGGCTCGCCGAGGGACTCTGCATCTATATCACAAAGAAAAGTGGTTTTTATAGCTTGAATTTCTCATCTGCAGAAACCTGGCTGTGTTGCTGGCACTTTACTTTGAAACAGAAGAAGATGCTGGACTGTTTTATCTGTTGTTCATGCGCCAGCCTAATAAATACCCTGTGGAGAGTCTCCATTCAAGTGCTCCAAGAGGAAATGCCTCCCTGGAATGTGAACACCAAGTTAGTGGAAAGAGGAGCTGATAACTAGTAAGTGTTGCTGGTTTTATAGTTATAAGCCAATTAATTGCCCACATCTTGTGGTCTCTCTGATCAGTCAGTTGTCCCCTTCTACAGAGATCCCTGCCTGGTTTAGTTGATCCCAGGTCTAGCTCTTCTTGGCTAGTGTGGGGTGTGTGTGGTAACTACAGTGAGGCTGGAGGTAGAGAATCATAGAATCATAGAATGGTTTAGGTTGGAAGGGACCTTGAAGATCATCGAGTTCCAACCCCACTGCCATAGGCAGGGACACCTCCCACTAGACCAGGTTGCCCAAGGCCACGTCCAGCATGGCCTTAAACACCTCCAGGGATGGGGCCTCAACAGCTTCTCTGGGCAGCAGAAACTTTGGTATTCTGTCTTGACATCCTCCTCTAAAGCTCAGCTGATGCAGAGGTTATAATAAGGTCTCTGATTAAGCAAGAAAGGCAGTTTTAAGATGACCAAATATTTGCAGTCCAAGATATGACCTTGTTCCATGGTGGAGTATTGATGTGCACTCACATCTGTCTCATTTAGCTTTGAACCATGTGTCTTGCTTATAAATGTGCAACTGAAGTGCTTGGGTTTGTTTTGCTGCGGCACTGGTCTTTTTTAGAATC
>NW_009646744.1:4459430-4513645 GCF_000708025.1 Charadrius vociferus | reverse complement strand
TAAGACTGAAGTCACTTTCTAGGTATTCTGAGTTCCTCATCTCTTGACCAAGTGCGTACTCTAAATCAACTATGTGTTCTGAAGTGACTCTTTGAAATAGGCTGACAAATGGCTAAGCTGTGTGGCAGCCCCTCGAGCGTTTCCAGCCCTGTCCCCTGCTCCATCAATTCTCTTAGCAATTCTGGCTAGGGAATGTTCCAAGCCAGAAAGTCCTTTTCCAGAGCTTAGGGTCCAGATCTTGATATTCATGATGACCCTTGCCTCTAAGTCACTTGCTGAAGATGGGCTTGACCCGATCCTTGCAAAATATTTCTAAAATACTATAAGTAATAGTTTAAAAAATGTGTAACCTACTCTTTGAGGGTCAATAGATAATGGCTGAATTAAAGTGGTGTAACTCTGGGGGACTCAATGGCTGCCGGAGAATTCATTGGCTGAGGAACCAATGGTCAGCAAAAACATGGGTGGCTTTCCACTTTTTCCTAGTGTGGGCAGAAAAATAAACAGAGCGGGATAGAGACAAAGACTTTAGGATGCTGAGCATACTTGACCCAACACCATTTGCACTTACTGTGACATTCCTCTGGCCCTACCAGGATGGTGAGACTTGCAAGGAGGCTTAGCCTTCAGATTTACTCTATGAACCTGGAGAGACAAACATAAATCGGTGTCTTTAGAGGTATCTCCGTTTCCTTACAACACAGTGGTGGCTTTGTTTTGTGAACTGAGCATATGCTGGTCAGAGAGCAAGTGGTACGTGGCAGAGAAAATAGAAGCATCCTTAGTATTTGAGAGTAGGCTCAGATCACCTCCAGAGCATGGAAGCATTTAACCAAGGTCATTGATATTGATCTCTGTAAAAGACAGAAGTCACCTGTGAAACCTGGCTCCATGGTGGACTTAGGGTTTTTCTGGATTTGGGTGGAAGAGTCTAAAGAAAACCCTTGTTACTTTAGCTAAAGTAAAAGTGGTACCTCATAAACCAGCTACCAGATCCTTCTCACATAAGGCCTGTAGCATACTGGATTGACACAAAAAGTAGTTACTGGTAGCTTATTAGCTCACAGTGGTAATAAAAGGTGTATAGATTTAATCTTTGTTTCCTTTTTACTATGCCAAGAGAGATTTTTTCTTGGTGGAGGCTAATGATCCTGCTTCTCCTGGGCCCAGCTGCATCAGTAAAAATGCCGGTCCTGGTAAATAACTTGCCGCAGCAGCAGTGCTGTTGTCATTTGCTCTGCTTCTTGAGCGAACATTAAAAACGTGGCTCCGGACTGAGAGACAGCAGCATGTGTGAGACGTGGAGACAGTGCTCCTATGTGTGTCTGCCTTGAGCTACAGCTGCAGGGAAGGAATTGAACCTGTTTGTCAACAAGGAGAAAGGATGGAAATAACTGAATTGACTTTCTGCTGGCTGCAGGAGCAATATACATCCCCTGCTGATCTGTTTGGTGTGATGCAATACTCCTGAGTTGCTGACTTGCTAAAGGGTGCCCTGGGATTTGCGTTCCCCATCCATTAAGCCAGCCGTTCACCCTCTCTCAGCACCTGCGATGTCAAATTTGGAGCCTTATTCTACGTTGTCTGGTAGCTGATGTCACGTGCTGCCAAGTCCTATGTTTGTGCCTGCATGTGTCTGTGGTCATGCAAACAGTACCTTAAGGTATTGGCAGATGGTTTCAAAGCTGTTGTTTGTTGTTTAGTGATCAGTTGCTAAGGCCACTGTAACTGTCCCCGTGTGAGCTCCTGCCCTGTTGAACCACTGCCTTTGTGGCAGTTTTGCTTTGTGTTTGCAGCCTGCTAGGAACCAGATGTGAGTGGTCGTGGCTTGGCAGGTAAGAAGTCTCTCCTTAAGGTTGCGGTTGTTTCTCTGTACCCCAACAGCGCTCTAGGTCAGACAACCTATGTGTTTCTTCAGGGCCTGGATCTTACGCTTGATGCTCCTGGTTCCTTATGGTATTGTTTGCTACTTAAAGCATTTGTAATATGATAGGTAGAGTAACTTCAAATTTGGGGTCTTCTAGCTGACTGTCACCGTGTCTTGGAGTCATGTTGTAAAGATGCAGACAGGTGCATGGTGTAAAGATATGGAGGCACCTCAGCAGACTAGGATTTAGTTACCTCAAACAGGTCAGTAGGCTACAAAAGCACCCATCTTGTCAAATAAAATGAGTATATGCATCTAAACTCTTCAGAGGCTTTGCATAGCTGTTTGGTCCAAATAATTTATTTGAGATCTGTTCTCTATCTCTCCTGCTTTCTGTCATTCTCCAAAACAGTCATAACTGATTACAGTGAAGGATATTTTGCAGTCTGGTTGGATTTGACTGGTGTAGCCATGTGACAACTGCAGGCAGCCATGTGAGACAACGGGCTGCTGTAAGGCGGTCAGACATCGCTGAGGCGAACATGTCGATGTGTGTCTCGTCTAAACCTGCAGTATGTTACCCCTGGCCCTGATCCAGCAAAGCAGTTACACGTGTACTTGGACCACCCATAGCCTTCATATTTCTATCTGTTGCTCTTGAGTTATAAGTATCTCTCAAGCAGTTCAAGGATGGCTCCTGTCCAAGGTCATGTCACGCAGCCGTCAACAGGGCTATGCCATGATGCAAGGACTGCTGGATAATCCCGAGCCCTTGGATGTGGGAGGAGGGCCTGGAAAGCCAATGTTATTGAGTTGCCCCGGGTTCCCACCGCAAACCAACCCTGGCTGTACTCCACCGCAGATCCCTGCGATGCTGTTTGCATTGCCTCCTTGCAGTCTATCAGGTAACGGTCAGCATAGTCAGTTTTTAGGACCTTTAAAATAGGCTGATTTGTTTTTTCTGTTTTTCCTCCAAAGAAAAAGGGTGGTGAAAAAATGCAGACTGTGAAAAGAGTTCCTGAGCTGACGTACCTGCTTTAAAGGTCAGCTCATGCGACTGAAACAACTTTAACAAAACTGCATTGGAGAATCTAAGCCCCCTTTTTTTTTTTTTCTTTTTTTTTTTTTCTTTTTTTTTTCTGTACAGTAAAAGACTTAATTCTCCGGTAGAGATGCCATCACTCTTGGTTGTTCCACTTTATCTCCAAGTCCATGATCAGTCTGGAATCAGGCAAGACATGCACAGAAACAGAAGGCAGAGAGATGCCCCTTAGCAAGAATAAGTGAAGTGGTGGGATGGTGGCAGTCTATGGTTTAAGATCAAAGCACAGCAGGGTACTCCAGGAAGCTTGCTCAGGAAGGTTGGACACACCTTATCTGGAGTGAGACGCAAGATCTTGGAGAGAGGGTGGTCTACTGAACTGAATAAGAGCAGCTTCTGACAGGTTTCCAGCCATGATAAAACAGGCACTGAACTTTAGCACTAAACAGAAATAGCACTAGTTTGTGAATTTGTGCTCAAGACAGTTACTCAGTTGTGTGGCGTTAGTTCCTCAATGTGATGATTACTGCTAAGACCTTCTGCCATGGCAGAGACCATGGCCAAAGATGATGGCTGTCAAAGTTGCAAGTGAAACCGGACAGATGCCAGGTAACATGCCAAGCAGTCAGTGCTCACGCAGTAAATACAGGCAGCTATATATGTGATGCTCGAGGGAGGCTGGGCTCATCTCTTGCCGAAGTGGATCTTACTAGGTCAGTTGAGAGGAGACCCCATCATTGGGAAGTCTGCTTGTGCTTGGCTGCTGTAGGTGTCTATCGTTTAAAGCAGAAGCCATCCTTGAAATCCACGTTGCTTGCAGCACCCTGGTTTGTAGACAAACTCATCCTTAACGTGCATGGTTTATGGCAGGTGCTCTGCTCTCATCTCATGTTCTGCGGTCCTTCCATTTCACAGTTTGCTTCTCGTGAGTGTGTTGGATGCTTTCACTGTTAATATTGGCTTTGCATGAAGAAGAGTTCACGGGAATAGATAAAAGGTTTATAAGCTTCATCCCTGGAACAGTCACTGTTTTAGCCTGAACTGCCTGGATTTGATTGAGACCTAATGACACTGAGGCTTTAGTAAACCAGGAGACTTTCAGATGTGCCGAATGTGGTGGTAGGTGCTGCTTTAAAGGGCAGAGTGAATTTGGCAGAGTAAATGTACTGAGAGCATTTGGACTCTGGCTGCAATGCTGACCAGCTCTGCTACTGCTAATTGGTTTCACATGATTGAAACAGTGGGCTTCTGTGCAAGTCCAAAGCTGTCTTGTGTATAAGGCTGTGTGTGGCCTGTCCAGCGTAGTAGTAAAATTGAGAGGAGGTCACTCAGCTTCCACTGAAAGGTCAGTCTGAGATAGCTGTTTTCTCTCTTACGTGTCTCCTTTTCTTTAAGTTATGAGTGATTGCTCCAGGCTTCTTTAACTATCTGTTTTCAGACTCCTGAGATCCTGTTCCTGAGTCCTGCCAAGCTCCAGGCGTGACGTGCCCCTCTGTCCATGTTTGCCTTGCTAAGTGCAGAGGCTTTCTACAGCAGGTCAGCGGAAATGTCGGCACTGTACAGCTTACGCCCTTGAAAGAATATATAGCCAAGGTTTTACCTTGGTGAGTCATTCTAGCAGTCCTAGTGTCTCATGTAAATGTCAGCCTTTACTTAGTGTAACTCTAGATCTTTGTGAAGAGGACAGAATTAGACTCAGCCAAATGAAGAGTCCAAGGACCTTTGCAACCCAACACCAAAATGATTACAAGGTACATACAGATCGCGCTGTTGACACAAACCATAATGACGACATTCTAGCATTACCTGAATAGTTGACATGGCTGCAGAATTATGCTATATGCAACACTAGGACAGATTTAACACAGGGTTAGGAAAGTATTAAAGCTGCATGGAGCCCTTTTGCCAGGTGTTTAGATCATGGAAAACCCATTAAATCTGTTTTAGGAACAAAACGAGCATCTGCTGGATCTGAAATACACCACATTGTAAAGAGCGTATGTAGGGGGGAGGAGAACATTTTAAAATTTACACTTAGAAGTAAGGGAGACCTAAACTGCATCATCATATTAATGTACCAGGATGCCTTTTAGTTAGAAAACAGAGTCTAATAGATGTACAGGATAACAACCTTCAGTCAATTTGAAAGTGATGCATTTTGCAATCCATCCGCATGTACCTGATGGTGTTACTCATTTTCATAGAGGTGTTCAAGCTTTGGGAGTGTATGCTAGACACCTGGATGTCATCTGGCACTACCCTATATGGCTTAACAGTGATACAAACATAGGACTGCAAAGAATGAGGCTTTCCCAAATGCAGTGGAATGGAGAAAGCGCTGTCTGGAGCTGTATTTCCTCTGTGCCTTACAGCTAAATGGGGAAATTGTCACCACTTGATTAATGAGCTTTCTAGTTGTGAGTTACTTAGTGATGTGAATATGTGATTTGAAAGTGGCTTCTCTGTTGCTCCTGGGGTGTGATTAGCAAGACTTCTGTAGGAAGTGAGAAAAAAATGATTTTATTTGTTTCTCTTCCCATTCACCAAGGATCCTGAGATGGCTGGTTAGATTGCAGGGAAATTTGTGATAGTTTCAAATTGTGGAACAATTTCTTAAAATGACTGCTCTACAGGTGGGGAGAAGGGCAGGTTTGCATCCGCTAAGATATTCTGAAAATAAGCAAATAGCTGGAAGAGGTTATTGTAGCCATTGATAAGATATTTACAGAAACTGCACAATCCTGATTGGATTTGAAGCTTGCTGAGAGTCTTTCTAAACTGTAGAAATGTGGATGAATGCCGAGTATGGTTCAAAGACAAATTTTCTGTAGCATATTTTCAGAACATGTAGCACTGAAGTGCTCTATTTCAAAGGCTCATTTTCTGTGCATTAGGTTTTTAATGGCTCCCATCAAGCGGGTAGGAAATTAGATTTGCGTCTCAAAAACTGTGTATGGAACTCCTGTGGACATTTCCATACATGCCAGTCAGGAAGGGCAGAAGGGTCTTCTGGCTTTCAAGGACAGGCTCCCTCTGGGATTAGCAAAGACTTTCAAGCATGGAGAACAGCACGGCTGCTGAAATGTGTGTACTGTGCTCCACGCTTGAAAGTCTTTGCTAAGAAAGTCTTTGCAAAGATGAGTTTGTCCATTGTACAGATCAGACTGTTGCAAGGAAAAGAACAGCAGCAATCTGAATGTAATGATGTCTGGCCAGCAGTAGCCTTAACATAGGAAAAAGCACGGTAGAGAGCTTTGATTTTGGGATTAGTTAAGGCATGTCCCTGATGAGATGATGAGCGTTTGTGAACACACCCTGTGTATGGCTCACGTGGCCGTGAAGCCTGTGGGATGGTGGTCTCCATGGGCACCGTGCAGGGGTGCACGTACTCAGGGTGTTACTGCTCACGGCACATGTCCCACTCCAAGTGCAGTGTGAAGAGATGGAGCCTCGATATCTCTCCTTTCAAATCACCTTTCAATTGCCTTGAAGGTGCCCCATCCAGCCCTTGGACGAGAGCAGAGGTCCCTCCTGGCGTGGCTCTGGGGCCGCCTAGCGGGGTGCGCTCCGTGCAGCCCTGTGGGACCCGCAGTGAGAGTCGGGCTGTTCATCCAGCGGCTGGGAACGGCTCGCAAACTAGGGCTGAGAGTTGAATTAATTTTATCCCTCGTATTACGTGCCTCTTCCGAGTACAGCTGTTTCTCAGGGCTGGAAAATCCTGGCTTTCCCTCCCCTTATTTGGATAACAGCTGAACTGCCGACAGATATTGGACACTTGAGTCAAACTGGAGTTCCTAGAACCAAGTGACTAAATCCCTTTTTAAGCACCGACATTAGAAGAGGCCTAGAACTTATTTTAAGAGATGCTAAGCTTCCACTTGAAATCATGAGGCTCCATACTTGTTAAAGTAAGTAGATTCATGTCAAACAGAGGTTCTGGTCATTTGCTTCCTTTCTTCCGCATAAAAAAACCCCAAACACCCAACCCTGCCCTACTTCTCTGCATGCTGGAGCGTTACAGGAATGCGGAAAGATTTTGAGCCCAGACTGCCTGACACATGAAGTGTGCAGTTCAGATGCTATATAGTAACACATCTAGGCCAAGTTATTTCCTGAAAGCTTTGGGGAAATACCCACAGGCTCGCTGTCTCATGGCTTACTACTTCCTAAGAGCTCTGTGTTGTCAGTGCTTGGATGGAGAGCTGATGCCCTGGGGCAGTGGTGAGCTGCTCTGGTCTGGTACAAATCTGTGAGCCATCTGACCCATTGGTTCCCCTCCTTGTCGCCGCACAGTGCCAGGGGCCAGCGGCTCCTCCTGCCTGCACGAGCCCGGCTGTGCGTAAGGAGGGGATGAATCAAATTCCAGCACTCCCTTTCACTGCTGACTGCTGGAGGATGCTTTCCCCTTTTGCCTGTGGATACCTGCAGTGAATAATGAAGCAGAGCCTCAGTCCTAATACATAAGACAACCCACCGTCTTTTTTTTTCTTTTAAAGTAGAAAATATCACCGTACGCTATGCAGCCAGCGAGTAAGTTAACCTTTCCATCCTAGAATACAATGATGACTCTCCTGTGAGTCATAAGGAGGATTAAGTTAACGGGGCCAAAGAAGAGAGAGAGCAGTCTAGCCAGCTCGATCCTTCATGTGGGGCACACCTTCCAAGGATGTGGATATGTCATTTCAGCAGGCTTAGGAGAAGATCGGAATTGTGTGGTCAGTGCATGTAACGGTGCGTGACTCATGGCTTTGCTATCCAGTGCTCCAGCGATGACTTGCTGTTTCTGCTGTCCACGGCTGTGCCGTTACGTTTGCACTTTCTGTAGAAGGCAGCGTGTTCCAATCTACCCCGTCCCCAAACCAGACCTGGTAGGTGCGTCCCTCCTTCTTTGTGAAGAAGGAGTTTTTGTGGACAGATTGTATGAATTATGACCGCTATAGCATCCAGCGTAGCATGGGGTGTCATTACTATACTAGTAATTACCAAAATGCAAAGAGCTTTTTCTGTCCCAGAGCCTCTTGCTTTTACTTAGCTGATTTAAATTGTTTTGAATCGGAGTAAAGAGAAAATATGTCCTCAGGTGGGAACACATTGAAATGGGATGTCTATAGAGTGAGAGCAGTAGCTAAGTTGTAGGCAGAAGCAAACAGGAATCTGGGGCAGCTTTTCAAGAGCCTGCATAACATTTTTCTCCAGTGCTGTGCAAAGCAGCGCACACCTGCTATAGCTTCTGTCATCTCCTGTCACACAGGCGTGCCCTGGGTGGTTATCCCACAGCATATCCTGACTGGTAGTTGGATGCTTCTGCCATCTAACCCTGATGTCATCAAAGCTGGTGGATCCAGAGGTGAACCAAAGCTCCTGAGCCCGCCTGCCCTCTTGTCCCACTGCACGTGAGGACCCTGAGCTGCCCGTGCTCTCGCTGTGCAATGGCAAAGGCTGCGATGAACACGGAGGTGAGTGACTGAGTTTCATGCCCTGATGCTGGTACCTTGTCTGATCTCCAGTGCCGTGAGAGCTGCTTCCAGCCTGTGCCCCCGGCAGGGGAGTCCGCGTGCAGGAATAGCAGCACATAATCCTCCAGGCTACCCATTGCTGCACTTTATCACCTCGCATCTGTGCCCACAGTGAATTCTGGCCTAAAAATCTTGTCCTGGTTCATCTCCGCCAGCACACTGGGCTCACATTCATAGGGAACCGCTGCTGTGGGCTCTGCCACTGCCCGGTGTGCCCCCGCTCCCGCACACCGAGCTACCGATGCCGGGGGTGGGCAGCGCCAGCGCTTCCATGGGCACAGCAAAGTCAGTGGGTGAGATTTAAACTTGTACAATTAAACAAGAAACCCAGGATCCCCCTGGAGACTGTTTGCTCGAGGGGAGCGTTATTTAAAGCTCTCTTATCTCAGGTTTCACTGACATGCCAGGAGATGTTTTTAGCTCACTCGCCTCCTGACAGAGGAGCGTCTGTCTGAGCCGCTGGGGAGACAACCCCGTGTCCTCGCGTTGGTGGTGTGAGGATCTGACCAGAGGCACCGTCCCTGGGGCGGCACGCCAGCACTGTGTGGTTCCCCGGGGAGCTGAGAGGTTTGCGGTGGGCATGTGAACTGCAGGACCAGTCGCTGGTCTTCGGAGATCGGTGAAAACGGCTCCCTCCGCACTGCTGCGTGCAATGCCATGCGGTGGGCAGGCCTGGGAGTTGGGAGGAGACGGGGTCTTTGGCCACCTCCTGCTCATGGTGAGGCAGGGCTGTCCCCTCTGCTGCCACCTGAGCAGCAGTTATCTCAAGTGACATTTTCTAAAATGATGCTAGAGTAGAACGTTAGTGCTGTGCGGTGCGAGAGGAGCAGGGGATGTGCCTGGCACTGATGCCAACATGAGGAGTGGATTTTGGCTTTGCGCAGCTCTTGCAGAGGCTGGAGGGCTGCAGTGCAGTGGGGCAAAGCTGGGGGCTCTTAAATACTTGCTTTTAGTCCTATGTCTAGGCCAGGCCCCATCTCTGATCTCTTCACCGGAGAAGCTGGGACAGCTGTTGGCATCTAAAAGAGTCAGAGTCTATACCAACAGCTCTGGTTCCACTGGTGGGGCTCATGGTAATTATCCAAAACTGCTGGGACCCAGAATGCATCATATAACCAAGTCTGGAAGACCTGCAGTGCTCAGAGTACTGGCATCCCATTGCACATGCTTCAGTATCACCATGAAGCTCAAAATAGGGACCTACCTGTTGCACTGTAAAACATGTAAAAGCTCAGAGGCTGGAATAGTTTTTTAGCATGGAGCATAAATCATCTGTGCAAAGTCCAAATAATCAGAATGTCATTAAACACTGTAGTTTAGAGGCATGTTTGTAGAACATGCCTCTAAACAGTTTGTAGAACTAGTTTGTAGAACTAAGAACTATGAAGCAGTTAAAAGTGCCAATTCCCAAAATCATCATTATTCAAATTCCCTAAATTAAGGCATCACTGTACAGTTTTATAGGGAAATAAATTTACAAAATCCAAGCCATTTTACAGAAAACCGAGCTGGCAAAAAGTGTTGCATAAAATTAAATAACTTGCACAGATGTTTCTTGAATGAAAAATAAATATACACCTGGTCTAATGGTTATTTTTCCCCTCTAGGAAGCAGCGAGACTGGACTGTTTAAGCGCTCACGAACACCTCTTACGACAATGACATGTGCCATACCCTGCGTCCAAGGAGGAGAAAAGGTTAGTTTAAATGAATAGCCATGGCATTTGGGCTTCCACAAAGTACCCTGTGCCTGCTCTATGCCGAGCACTGAACTCTTCATTGTTGGGGAGCCCCCGTGCAGGCCGATGGTGGGCTCTACAGCCAAAACCCCTCCAGGAAACACGATCGGTCTAATTTTAGCTACGTGGACAGCATTTGATATGGAAGCAGCTGGTGTCATACAAATCCGCAGGCCTGTCAAGCAACCCGAGTGCATCGCTAAAGCAAATATGTTCATTTCCACCTAAAGGTAAGTTAGAAAGCCAGGCCTGGTTTTAGCTTGCGCTTGACTCAATATAAATCAGGGCTGTATCTTCGTAACCATAGATGTGCAGTGCCCAAACTCTTAGATTTTAATGCCATTTCATTAGAAAACTGAGGTATGACTTACTTATTTTTCTCACCCCATATCGCATTTTATGGTAGTGCGTACCTGTTTCTCTTTACAAGTGGTGGAAAGGTTTTCTGGTCGTGCTTGCTCTGTTCCCCTCTTGTGAAAAGATTTTCTACAGTAAAATGTTTTCCTAATGAAAGCCAGCAGTGGTCTGAGTCTAAGCAACTGGTGGTCTCTGCATCTACTAGATGTTGTGCTAATTGCTCAAGAGTATATCTAGGGAGTGATCTCAGTGAGTGCTCAGATTGCCGTCTTTTTGGCAGCTGAGACAAACTTCCTGGGTAGAAAAGCCCTAAAAATACAGCAGGGCTTGAATTTTCTGTCTGCTGGAGAGTGACAGAGATAGCGCGTCTGCTAAACCCCAGCTCAAGTGTCCCGTAAGCAAGCCGTAATGCTTAATTACTGGAAAGTCTCAGGAAAACAAAAATGTCTAATCTAGTTCCAGCTGCTCTGGAAACACTTCACCCATCAGTGCTCAGTGCCGAACATGGTGGTGTCCGGATGGCTCTGAACTCCAGCTAGTGCTGCAACCAGAGCCTGGAGCAGCCCTGGCAGTTGGTGAGGGGCTGTCCCCTGACAGCCGTAGCCTTTGGAAATCAGGAAATGATAATATGAGGGCATATGTGCAGTGCAAGGCACCAGAGAGCCAGGGCTTTGTCTGTGTCTGTCCTCCTTGCCAAAAAAAAAGTTTGCTTCTGTTTAGAGACCTGGTCAGTAAATGCATTTAATATGTTATAGGTTAAATAAGCAACTGAAGTAGAGGCAAGTTACAGCTCTTGTTAATAATATTTGCGGTAAGCGGACAAAGTTCCTCTCTTGGGCAGCGAAGACGTATCACTGAATTTTCTTGGTACCTTTTGCAACAACAGCTGGGAAGTTCTCTAGGAGATAACAAAGCTCTTGGATACCCAAAATCTACTAATTAATACAACAGAAAAGCAAGATATGAAAAGGAAGAGTTGATATCCAGGAAACAGAGGGAATAAAGTTCCTTTCAAGAGGCAGGTCCTGCCCTCGGGTTCGCCTCACTCCCTGGTCTGCCAAGGAAATGTTTGATCCTCAACTGTTTTGTCATTTGGAGCTGGGAAGCCCCAAACTCCCATCCACACCTGGCCCTTGTTTTCACTGCACTCCCGATTTGGCCTACAGATAATATGCAAAGTGTTTATTGTGCCAAAGGGCCGGGGCTATGGCTCCTGCACTGCTGGGGTAGGAGAAGAGGTTACTGCCCCGGCTCTGCCCATGGCTTGAGATGACCCTCTGTTGCAGGGGGCACAGACAGGGTGTCCTGCCGCCTTGCTGCTGCAGAGGAATATCGAGGTAATGTGTTTTCATGGCACGTGAAAGCTTTGAGTTAGTTTGCTGGGCAGTGAACTTTTGTGGCTGCAAATCATGTGCTGTTAGAGGATCAGTCTGCTGCTGCTGCAAGGTGGAACGGGAGTGAAAGACTAAATCCAAATCCCACGCCTGTGGTTCTGGTGACCTCTGTTACGTAGAGCTCCCAGTGCTATGAGAAGACTCTCACTGAGAAAGAAGATGCATTATATTTTCTGGCCACTTTCTTGCCTGTAGCGCCTCTATCCCTTCTCTTTTCTTTTTAACCTGCCTGTGAGCCATGTTTGGGAGGAGGCTGTGGAGCCAAGTTGATGCTCTGCTGCACAACTAAGCCCCCACTCCAGCTGAGTGTCTTGCGGACTGTTTGCCTCTTCTCTCAGCCCAAGCCACTAAATGAAGTAGTGGTGCACTGGCTGGTTGCAAAGTAGCTCATTAATGAAGTGAGATGTTCAAGGGGGCAGAGCTCATCATGGCTTCACCCCTTGTACATGTGCTGTGGAGCTGGGATGCCTTCTGGCTGGTGGTGGAGTCCTCTCTTACTTTGGAAACCACAGTCTCACTGGGTCTCCTGGGTTGCGAGGGTTGAGAGATGCTCATGCGGGCAGGAGGACTGAGCCAGGCATGCTGTGGGGTTGGAGCTCCTGGTTTGCCAGGATGCTCAAATGACCACCCTTGATGAGCCTAAATAAAGGTAAGAGCAGAGCTCAGTGTGCCAGAAAGGGGAACGCTGCTATCTGAAATCGAAAATCATATCCCTGCCTCTCCTCCCCACCCTCTGAAAAGCTCTCATGTAATCTGAGAACATGATTAGTATGCTAGAAATTAAAGTGTTACTTACCTCTCTAAGCCATCAGTTTGGTTTTGGGGCTCTTGCTGCCAGCAGCTTGAGTCAGCGCTGAGTCTTGAAGTGGAAAGTCTCTTCTCCACTGACTTCCCTCTGAGGACTGAAGGCTGTCTGGGGTGGGGGGTTACATTTCTAATGTTCAGATCGCTGCTTGTGAGTGATGGCATGGCGGGAATGTCAGCTGTATGGGAATAAACTGCAGCAATTTATTCTCTCCAGCCTGTTTGAAAGTCAACAGAATGGCACCATTAGCTGAAGCAAAACAGGTCCACTCTTGTGAGATACAACAGTGGCCAGATCCGTAGTTGCTTCTAATTTATTGTGCTAGTAGTCCTGAGTGCTGGAAAGACGCCAGCTCAGGTCGATTGTGACTCTCTACATTGAAAGAGGGCCAAGAAAGAGAAGTGTAGCAAAACTTCATTAGAAGCAGGACTCATACAGATCTGGAATGTGAAGAATTTCCTATTCACTTGGGATATAAAGAAAACCTGAGCTACTCCTCCCTCCCCAAATGCTGAGGAATGCAGGGGGATAGCTTGGGTCCATTGGGGCCAGCATGTGTCTTGCTGACTTAAACAGATTCACGTTAGCATTCTCCAGACTTGGGAGAAGAGCTGTGTAAAGCTCGTGGGAGCTGAGGTAGTACCCTGATGATGGCAGAGGCAGTGCCATTATGTGCTTAAATTTCAAGCAAGATGCATTATTCAGTGAGGTACCGTGTAGGGCAGGAGCTGGAGCGAGGGCATTTCTGAAGTGTGGGGTTGTGTCTGTGCTGTGTTAGTGCAGCAAGTTTACCCGGAAATTCCTGTGCTCCAAAACACCAGTTAACAGCTCATTTGGGGGAATTGCTTTGTGTAGATGCATAAAGGGTAGGATGAGACATCCCCAGGCAAAGCCACCCATCACTCTGAACGTGTCTACAAACAAATTGGATCTTGTCTTCTACCATAGCAGTGCACCTCCACAGCTGAAGGCCGGAGGGGTGTTAGACCGTTCAGTCTTGGCATTGTCAGCCCTCATCAGTTCTGTGACCATGCAACTAGCCCAGCTGCGTTGTGCAGCCCTGCCCAGCAGTCCAAGGTACGCTGAATTACTTACCTTTTGTGGGCTCCTGGAGGCCTTCCCCAGATTCCCAGTTTGAAAATATGACTTGCAGTTGGGTTTGCTGCAAACACAAGCTCCTAAATTTTTCTAGTTACCTGCCTGCTTCATTCATGCTGAGACCCAGAAGCTTTGCAAAAAGGTATCAATTTTGGCTAAATCCTCTCTCCTGGCACTGCTGTTAATGGCTGTATCATTTTATATATATATATATTTTTGTCAATGCAGATTGTATCAAGGCCTCTGAGCCCGAGGATGGGTGGATCCTCCCCTCCAGCACGGACTATGGTGTAAGGATGCTCTGGGAGCTGCACCTGCTTGCCCCTGCTTCCTTTGGCTGGCTTGTGCCTCTCCAGTTGGCATCTGTGCTTGAAGACCTCCGAAGAAGGGGTCTTGAACTCCAGGAGAGCTGCTCTCCCTGTCCCGTGGACAAGCAACTCTGCTGCAAGTCAATGGGATTTACGTGGATCCTCGAGTGAGACAATCTAGCCCAAGGAATTGAAACTATTATTCACCTCTTGATGGCGTAATTATCAGATGAACTTTTGACACCAGCTTGAATGTAGGGGTTGTGGGAAGAGACTGGCTATTCCAGCCATCTTAAACCCCTTCCCAAAATGGAAAAGCAGCTGGCGCAAAGGCCACAAATGCTAGGGCCCTTCTTCCTGAAGTGCTTTGTCAGGGGCTTCTGAAATGACATTTCAATTTATACCACATCTAACTCTGAGACAGATGAGTAGTGGTTTGGTTTTTTTCTTTTAAATTTTTATTTTTCCAAAAGGGTTTTCTGAGTGGAGGAATGTAGATAACAAATGGTCTTGGTGTGAAAATGAATGGACCTGCCCTGTGGAGAAACTAGGTATCTTCACTGGCAAGTTGGTGTCTAGGGTAGTTTTGACAGTAAGAATTGAATTAATTCTTCTGGTTGGATTCAGAGCTCAGGCAGAAACTTCTCACTTCTGTGAGGAAATCCAGCGCATCTTCTCACTCTTGCGTGAAGAACCTGACTGTAAGCTGGTCTTCATGTCATGGGGGAGCTTGGGATAGGGATGGAGCTTGGCAGTGCTATGAATTTTGGGAGGAAGAGGAGGTTCAGGTAGCCTGGCAGGCCCCAGCTGGTCTTGCCCAAAAAGTGATTTACCTCTGGTAGTCAAAGGCTGGTTGAGGCTAGCTGCTGGAAGAGAGGGTGCTGAGCAGATAGGTGTTTAAGGACAGTCTTCTGCATCTGCCTGTGGTACGTATTTGAAGGTGGTGGTGCCCAATGCTGGTAACAGTTGGTACTCTTCCTCTAAGAGATCCTCAGTGAAGTGCAATGAACATGATTGCAAGTTAGAAGTAATGATCTGCGAACAGAGAAGGAGTGATCTGGGGAGGTCACACAGACATGTTGTTGCCAGAAGCTGTCACAGCCTGCCTGTGGTCCAAAGGCAGCGGAGGGACTGTGACCGTGTGCGGGGAGGCTCCCTAAGCCCTCCCTCCTATCTTCTCACCCCTGAGGTCTCCAAGTGGGTGGTAAATACTGATAGACTCAGCCAAGTTTGGCTGATTATGCTTAGCCAAACCTGTCTGAAACTGGACTCACCAGTAGACTCAGCCAAGTCTGGCTGACTAAACTTAACCAAGCCTGTCTGAGACCAGCAATTCTTGGACTGTCTCCATCTTTGATAGTATACTGCTCCAAACGCAAACTTGGATTGGTACAGTTCCTCTGGCTTCAGAGGAGTGATACAGGTTTACATGAGGGCTATGTTTGGACAACAAGGTACGTTTCACCTTTCTGCTCCCGTTACTTATTGTTCCACTGAAGATCTGATGTTCTTATTGAGCCAGACAGATCAGTAGTTTTAGCCTACATGCTTATCATGGGTATCTTGGTGTAAATTCAGATTATCTCTGATGTCACTGTTAGGCAAATACTCTTCTGAATTATGCTGGTACACGTTTGTAGACTTCAAGGGGATTGAGCAAGAGTGATGGAAAAGGATAGCAGATTGAGTGTGAGTAATCTGGAACGGTGTTGTTACGTAACAACGTGGCATTGCTGGCAGATGTCCTCGATCATCTGTTGGTATTAACTTCTGAAAGCAACTCAGCAGCGGTGCCTGCTTGCTCTCCACATGCTGAATCCCAGGAACAGCGTTTTAATGGGGAGACTGACTAGCCTCAAATTAAAGTTCACTCACAGTGTTGCAATAGAGACGTTACTGTATGGTGCCTTGAGGCATCCGCGTACTGGATGGTGTTACAGCTGTGCTTTCTGGCAGCATTCCTGTGGGTTTAACTTCAGCTATTTTGACATATCTAATATATTTTCCACTGCAAATTAAACCTGTGCCAATCTGGACTATACAGACTTATCTGTAGGCAATTTGAGGCGTGGTGAACATTGTTGGATGTCTGCCAGTCCTGGGTAGGACCCTTACCCTGATATCTACAGAGACAGTGTACTGATGTGCCCCAGGCTGGGTCCTAACAAACCCTTGCAGGCTGCATCACGATACAGCTCCGTAAAAGTTGTCAAAAATTTGTGTGAGTTTCCCTCGTGGATGTGGGTCTGGGTTTTATTCAGCTAGAAGTGAGATATTTCCAGAGAGGGATGTTTTATCCTGCCCTTTCCCTAAGCAAGCCACTTGCTAGAGCAGAAAAGCTTGCGTTCATCATGATCTCTTGTTCCATTTCCCATCGTGACAGTGGGTCTTAAAATTGGCCTTTCCCTTTGGCGCTCAGGAGAGCAGAGTCAATTTGTTGAGACAGAGAAAATGGCTAAAAGCAGAAACTTTTCCTTTTGGCGTGCCTCAGCCAGAGATGGTCAGAACAAATGCAGCACGCGGATCGCCTGCACTTTGCCCGCGCCGCCCAGGCTTTCTGTTTTTAGCTCTGGCAGAAGCTCCCTCTGCATGTTCCAAATGCCATCCCAACAGCTGCAGCTTTCTTGGTGGCCACACAAGCACCTCTGGCCCTCAAATCTGCAGGTTTCAATGCCCATGAGCAAGGACATTTAAAAATTATGTTGTCTGTGCTCTGCCAGAAATATTCTACCTGCCTTGTCTGTATGGTGTGGCACCTTTTATCAGTGTTTAGGGACCGGTACGGGTAGGAAGAGGCATGGTATCTGGTCTGAAACCTGTTTTCTGACCGGACAGCCAGCTTAAGTGCTTAAGGCAGACCACAATTGTCAGTATAAATAACTCTCCGTAAGAACAGGGGGAATGATTCTCATACACAGCAGCTGAATTGGGCCCCAGCAAAATAACATAACCTCCCTCATCAAACTCAAACCAGTACCTTGTGAGCTGCTGTCTCTGCGTCAGCTCTGGATGCAGACTGAGCATCTTGAAAAGGCAGTGGGGCAAGTGGTTGTGTTTCCAGTCCCCCCAGGTCGCTGGCTGCAATGGTCTCCTGTCCTCACCCTGGCAAGGAGGAGGCAGGTCCCCTGTCCCCACTCTGGGCAGACGTGTCCCAGCGCTCAGCCTCGCTGCTGACCGGCCACCTTGTCACAAGGCAGCACTTTCCCTGCCAGGGCAGCCGGGACCTGCTTCCCTGGGGATTTGTCACCTCCTGCCCTGCTGAGAGGGTCCTGAAAGCGGGGATGGCCCGGCTGGAGCATGCGAGGAGGAGGGTGGCTGAGGAAGGCTCCGGGGGAGGTGGTGTGGAAAGGTGGATCTCAGCAGCGTGAAGGGTCAGGGGTCACGAGTCCCTGGGGGTGCCTTTGGTGGGGGAGCTGGATGAGAGCAGGCTGGGTTTCTGTCTGGGTTTTATATATGCAGCTGTTTCTCTGTGTCCTAAAGAGCAGATAAGTTTTTAGGAAAAGCGCTTGGTGCTGTTCTCCTCGGGACTGCAGGGTTTATGAGCTCCAGGAGTCATGCTCCTGGCCGAGGAGCTAAAAGTAACTAACTAAGCTAAAAGCACCTTCAACCCTTAAAGTAGTCTATCTCTGTTTTTATCCTGCTCTTTGCTTCTAGAAGGGCATTGTGTCTAATTTCACGCAGCATTAAGGACTGTGTCAGCAAGGATTTGCTTGTGATATTTCACATATAAATAAATCTTGTCTAAAACCCCGTTTATCCCTAAATTGCCACGGGAGACCCTCAGGCATCTGAAGGATTTTCATTTATGGCAGATATTAATTTATTGTCATTTTCTTTTGTTATTGTTTGATTTGCCTGTGCTTGCCTGCCAACACCCAGCAAACAGCAGGTGGCACCAGCACTCTGTGCCTGTTCAGCCAGACCACAAAAAACTTCGGCAGAACACCTTACAGCTTGTAGCTGAGCAGGTGAAATATTACTGAGAATTTAAGCTGTAAAATTAAGGCCATAGCAGAGGTGTGGGGGGTTTGTTTGTTTTGGTTTGTGGGTGGGTTTTGTTTGTTTTGTTTTGTTTTTTAATTCTGTTTTATTTACCAGTCCCTAACATCTACTTGCAATCCACAAATCTGTGCTTGCAGGTGTTCTGGCTGAGCTGTCAGTGTGCAGTGGCTGTTGCTGTGTCGTGTCGTGTCCCGTCCCGTCCCCCCCCCCCTCCCCTTGCAATGCATGTGCAGATTGGGAAGGTTTTGTGTTTAATCCCAAATAGTCTGGTTAAAAGACTCTAATAGTTAAAACAAGCGTCCAAGTAAGGACTATGGGATCAGCCACCTCTACAACGTGGGGGCAAGTAAGCATTGCCTGTGGCTGCTGGGAGGGAGAGCAGTGCAGTCCTTGGTGGTCCTTCTTGTGAGATGCTGCTCTGGGAGTTTGGAGGAAAGCTGAGAAGTTTCATTGCCTCGTTGGTGGCAGCTTCATGCTTTTGCCTTTCCGAGTTACCAAAACATTTTGAACTGGTGCTGGAAGTACCGAGCAAGCAACTGAATAGGCAGCTGGTGGCTCTAATTCCTCCTGTAATTCTCCTTCCCATCTTGGGTGCCTTGCTGCAGTGGGTTGTAGCCAAACAAACAAATCTGATGTCTGCTTCGTGGCTGATGGGTGGCAGAGCGCTCTGCATCACCCAGTGTGGGCACAGACCAGCACCCTCCAGGGCTGGGACAGGCGGCAGCTTGGTGAAGTCGCGGGAGGGGATGAGCTGCTTTGTCATCTTCCCTGGCCAGGACCATGTGTGGGTGTGTGACGGTGATGACCAGGGATTTTGTCCCCTATTTTAACCTGGCCTGGCAGCCCGTCCTTCTGGGTGACTTGGTTTTGACTGTGGCTGTGGTCCCAGCCCTTGCATCGTTACAACCCTCTGTTCAACAAACACCTTATTCCCACCTGCTGTAGGGGAGGTCGCTTCTTAATTGTTTGTGTGGCTTGGAGGTGGTAGGAGCATAGAGAAAGCTTGTCAGGCATATTGTTAGAAAGATGTAAGCTGTGATAACATGAACAAGCAGAAGAAATTGTAGTTAAAGACCTCACAAAGTTATAACTGCTATGGAGTGCCTTTAGTTTTCTGGCAGCAAAAACCATGTAGACGGTTACTTGTGTCCATCTTGTATTTTAGGAGGATTGCCCTCCTCGCTTATCTGCTTTGTGTAAGTGAGCATTAAACTGATGCATGGAGTCTCTCAGTTTGCTCTGTCATCGCTAATTTGCTTCCTTTATATGTTGTCCATGTGTTGTAGAAAATAATAAACATACATTTAAAAAGTAATGATTCTCTTTAAAATATGTTGACATTATTTCAGTTGGCAAAGATATGAGCTGTGGCTCGAAGTTACCCTTTGTGTGACTGCCACGAGCAACTACTGGGGTTATTTTTGGAGAACATATTTCCTGTCAATCATTTCTTTGATAAGTCTCTATTCTAACAGGATTCGATATAATGTTGTGTTTTGCTGCACATACTAACATGCATTGTATTAATAGTCTGTCACAATGCAATAGGATCTTGGTATTGAGAGTCTCATTTAATTCTGTTGAAGATGAGGGAAAAAATATTTCGTCAGTTTAAACATGAAGATTTCATTTAGCTCCATGTCTCTGGGTGGGACAGACTAATAGTAACATGTGTACATGAAAAATAAGAAAATTAGTTTTGATGTATTAATTTATGAGTATATAAGTAGAGAATTGGGCAATTTTTATTTTGCATAGAGCGGCTATGTGAAGTAACTGTACTTGGAGACAAAGGGTCTGGATCCTGCGACACTGGTGTAAATAACTGTATTGAGTGGTTCTGTGTAGAATGGTCCTCAGTTCGTATGCGAAGCAGGAGAGACACAGGCCTTTTGATCCACTGCTGCACAGCTGGTCCGCTTGCTCCTCCGTTGACACCAGTTTGGGGTGCAGAACAACTCTGAAAGCTGTGTTTTGTGCTCAGCAAGTCGCTGCCTGTTGCTGTGTGCTGAAAATAGCCCGTTTTCCGTCTGTTGGCTGTCCGTTACCGCCTCGCCATCCTGGCTCACTCGCATCATTCAGTGTGCAGAAGAGAAGGGAGAGGTTTGGGACCCCCTGCTCCAGCCCACCTGGGTGGGAGAATAGGGACCCTTTCCTTCCCGGCTTATGCTCGTGGGTGATGTGCAGCAACTGGTGTCCTCTGGGATAGGTTTGTACTGGGTGAGGCAGTGTGACACAGAACCACCCAAACCTACCTGGGACGGACCAGCATGGCTTTCTGTGTAAGCTCAGCTGGGGGATGGTGAGTTGGTAGGATGTTACTGATTTTGGTTCCCATCCTGACCCTCCAAAGCTCACTCTGCGTGCTTGCACACTGCTTTCTGCCTGCTGCATACAGCGAGACATTTGAACATTTGAAAAAGGAAAAAAAAAAGCTGCTGTGAGTTTTTACTCCTTTTACACCAGTTTCTTTTCTGAGGCTATTTTTCAGGTCCTGCTGCATACCTGCTACGCTAAAGGTTTGACAGTGCTAATTATTGTAGCATCCTTTGTCTTGCTGAGTAGTTGGAGAGCTCTGGGATGGCTGTGCTGAGGAAAGGCAAGTGCTTCAGCATGATGTGGACACTTACAGCATGGTTTGGGTAATCCTTTCCTTTGAATCGCTTCCTGAGGAAGGGTTCCTGAAAAAACAGTGCTGCTGCTTGTATAAACCCCTGCTTCAACAGCTAATGAAAACTTAAATCCTCACAGTGATGGTGTATTCTGTTTCCATTAAAATTATTGCCAGTGGCTCTGCAGTATGAGGCTCTCAGCAGAGTCACCAAGTATTGCACTCCAATGCTCGGTGTCCCTGCTGAAAACTGTTGGTCCGCCCCATGCTAAGAAGTCCTCGGTTCTTCACCTAGGAAGAAGCATCAGCGCTGACATTTCTCCATTGCAGAGCCTGGATATGAAATTAAGTATTCAGGAGGCACAGCAAGGGAAGGGAGTTGAAAACAAAGTCAGGAGATGGAAGACAGAAGAAATCACATTCATTAATTGGGGTGATGTTGAATTGCTGCTCTTCACTTGTCTCTTGGTTACAGGAGAGTGCGAAAGCTCTGAGTGTAGCTCTTGTTTGCTATTTAACAAGCATATTTTTATGTACATATGCTTTACCTTGGGCAAGCTTATGGAACTACTCGTAAAAGCTTTTAAGTTGCCAGGTCAGCTCTACCCAAGCTAGCAGGGAGCTAAGTTGCTGGGGCACGTGGCCTGGCTTTGTAGTGTCAAAGAAATGGACACCATCTGAGTTTCTGCTCCGTGTCTTTCCGTGGATCTCTCTTTCTGACCTCGTGTTTGTGACCTTCCCCATAGCTTTGCTCCGGAGCTGTGGAAGTCCCTGAGATGCAGGTGCTGAGGGCTGCTGCCTTGCGAGGAGGCAGGGCTCGCTCCTCCGCGGGCTCTGGCACCATCCGGGATCCCAGAGGGGCAGCTCTGCTCTGGGCACGGGGGGGAAGGAGAGTGTTTACAGCAACACACAGGAGAGGAGATTGATCTTCTGAGGGATTTGAATACCCAAGTCCATTAGAGTTTCCTGGGAAATATCAGCTCAGATTCACGCTGGCATACTTTGGAAATCTTTTAAAATTAGGTACAAAAAAATCAATGCATTGCAAGACTCCCAGCATGTAATTCTGAACCCATTAGGAGATTTGTGCTAATTTTGAAAATAATCTTTCTATTTTAAATATTACTTGGAATGTATTTTGAACTTGTGTATCTGGCAGAAGGGGAACAATTAAATCAAAGGAAAGATTACATTGTGTGACTTTAATTGTGATGGATTGAATCATTTGCTGAAGGAAAATATCTACAAAGCATATCTAAGTGCAGAAGCAAAAATGAAAATTGGTCTCAGCTGTTCCACTCCCTATGATAAATGTGTATTTATGTAATGCATTCCTTCTCATATCTTGATAACACTATGTGCACACAGTGCATGAATTAATTCCACCGAGAACTGCAGTGAGATTATCTCTGAGCCTGTGTAAGCACGAGGAATCAACCTTTACTTTCAGGTCCCGTTAATACTTTTATGATTTTAAAGCTCCATAAGGGAGAGGAGAAACATCCCCAGAGTGGATGCAATGCACCAACGTCTCGTATAATTTGGGGACCAGAAAACTATCAATGGCTATTGCCAGTGCTTGCTTCCACCCTTAGTGCCAAGGGCCAGGAAGTGGAGGTTGGGGCGCATGGGATTTTGTGACAGCCCTAAATTAGGCAGTGGGTTTCTCCTCAAGAGAGAAATTCTTAGGAACCAACTTTAGGTGGCTTTTCAGCTGCTCTGCGCTGGGGCAAAACTTCTCTTGGGGGTGAATTTTGGTCAAAGAGCTTTCTGTGCAGGCAGTTTGGAGAGGAAAAACAAACCTGATGTTGAGACTGGAAAGAATTCGCTGACCTCCATGAGACTGGCTCATCCTGGAGGCCTGGGAAGATGATCTCGGAGCCCCAAAATCTTGAGCGTGGACAAACCCATATAGTCATATTCTGTCCTGGTCCTGCCGACCTGCTCTAATTGCTGTGCAGGACTGGATGAAGAGCAGTGCAATGGCAAGGCTGGGTTTGCAGGTATAGCATGAAAAGTCTTGCTGAAGAATAGTTTCTATGGATCTGTGGGATGTATAGACAGTGCTTTAATCCGTGCTTCTCCTGTCACCAACAGTTAATTATAATTGTTAACTGCGGGTTTGGTAACGGTGTCCTGCACAACCGCACTAATTGTAAATGGTGGCATTTCACTAAAGGAAAATTCACTCTGTTTGCCGGAATGCTGCGACGCTCCAGTTGTTGGTGTAAGTGAATATCCCGTGGTGCTCTGTAATGAGAGCGCAGTGGGTGAAAGTGGGAGGGCTGTAACAACTCGTGTGACAACTGTGCCCTTAATTCAGAGTCCTCTGCCTTCCCAGGGCATTAATGCTGCATCTTGGAAGCTGTAAGATGTTGAAGGAATAGAATCTAAGACCTGCCATGAACTCTGTCTCTCAGTTAGGCAAGACTAAGGTTGCTGTGGTGAGAATGAAATAAAAGCACCAGCTCCCCTTCTCCTCCCCCTCCAGCTGCTGGGAACCGAGGTATTCACAGCCTGAATGTATTTCCTTGATTGTGGAAAATGTCTTCTTCCAATATGAGTTAGGGATGTTTCAACTCCTCCGGGGGCCTGTGAAAGCCCTTGCTGCAGTGTGGGCAGGGGTCCTGCTGGCCCGCTGCCCAGCTGGGACTTTGGAGTCTGAAGTCCCATCTACCAGTGTGTCAGGAGCGTTTGAGCGGAGAGGTGCCAGCTGCGCGGCAGGGAGGGAGAGCCGGGCTGGGCTGAGCGAAGGAGAAGCCGTGGAGCGTGCAGGATGCAGCCGCCCGGAGGTGAGAGCTGAACCAGTCTCTCCGTGTTGGCGATGTCCACTTGGCAATGTGTCGCATGGCTTGAGAGTCTCTCGCTCCCCGGCGTAGCTGCTTTGCACGCTGCTGGGTTTAGCTTCACACGTGCATTTCTCGCCTATTCTGACAAATGTTAACTTGCTGCCATCCAAAGGATTTTGGACTGGTGCTTGGGAATGTCGTGGAAACTCATGTTTGGGAGAAGCAGAATCCCCTGTTGTTTTCTCTCCTGGTTGTAGGCAGCAAAGCTTATGCAGCCTGTGCCCTTGGGTATGGCTGGTGAAAAGGAGCACAAGGGAATACAAAAATCCACCTCCTGTCACCAGTGTATGTGGGGCCAGGGAGAAGGAGATGTGCTAATTGTTTGTGGGACCAAAGACATTTTCCTCATCTAGTCTATTGCTCAGAAAGGTATTAACTTGTATTACTTTGGCCTGAGTGAAATTAGGCAACAAGTGGTAGACAAGCAATTAGTTTATTAAAGCTGTCCTTTTTGGAGGTTTAAACTACATCTACTTAGTGATCCATAGAACAGGCTCTCTGACTGTAATTTTTGGGGCTTGGCTTTACCTGGAGGTGCACTGGGTGAGCGCTGAGCACCCGGCGCTCCCGTTCCCAGCAGTACAGTCAGCTGCGGGTTCTCAATACCTCGAGGGACTAGCAGGTATGGAAAGAAGCACAGCAAAAATATAGGCTGTCTGATGCCACCGTGCTTATTGTTAGCTCCCTTCGGGGTGTATCATTTGTCTCTAAGCTATTCTGATTCCTATTTCAGTTCATAAGTTGCTGGCAGCTGCTCCGCTCCGTGATTAGAGCTTCCAACTCAAGCATGGGAACGACGGTGCTAAATGCTGCTGGAGATGGTGAATGGCTTGTGTGAAGCTGAATGGCATTTTATCCAGTCAGTGATGTTTTGTTGTGAAAGAATCATATGTGCAAAGGTACAGCAACAGCTTTTGCTTCTAATTAAAGCTGCATATGGAACCTGTGGAGCTATTGGAACTATGGAAACAAAGCTGCAGTATAGGTTTTTAAATCTGTGTGCTGGGGTAATAAAGCCATTAGTATTTAAGGTTAGTATTGGCTGTTAACTGTCCCTCTCTGATCCTTTCTTGGTTAATGAAAATAGCTGTTGGATAAAAATGCAAAGATTTTGAGTTGTGAAAATGTGTGTTTGCACCGCTAATCACTTGAAAAAATCAATCTCTAGAACTTCATTTGTTAGGAGCAGCTGATTAGCTGCTCTCTATGCTTTTTCCCTTTTAATAAAACCCCTGAGTCGAACAACAGAAGGACTATAATTAAGGAGCCTTTTTTTTTCCTTTCCCTGTGACATTCTGGCAAATGTTAGCCAGCGGGTAGCCTGGCGCAAAGAGGACAGAAATGCTTCACCTGTGCTGACGGGAGATGGGGGCTCTGCTCCTCCCAGCAGTCGCCGTGACAAACGCGGAGTCTGGTTGTGGTTGTGCTGGATTCAGCTCAGCTGAATTCCCTTGCTCAGCTCTCCTGGTGGGGATGCTCCGCCTTTGCCAGGTAGCTGATTGTACCTTGAAGGTGACAACGGGAGCCACAGCAGAGCCTGTTTCCCCGTGCATCTTTCTCAATGGCCCCAAGTTAGATGATGATGAAGACGACCCAAAGATCTTTTGACCTAGCAAAAGGTAACTCAAAGGTTAAAATTCTGTTGCTCCTGTGTTTTACCCTGGAGAGTCTTGGCTTGAATGGGAGAGAATAATTCTGCAGGTTAGGGAAATGGATGCATTAAAATTGTAAAGATTCATGTTTCTCTCAAATTCCTTCCCTGTTCAAAGGTGTATAACACAATTTGATTAGCAAGGACATAGGTGAAAAGGGGCTCAGTGGACAAAGTTGAGGGCTTTGTTTTTTTTTCTGACTGGTGCCTTCTGCTTTCTAAGTGGCCATGTACCGGCCATCTGGCATTGATAACGTTTTTAATATGAAAAATTAATTAGATACAATCTAAGCATAATACTGCATTGATTTTCTCCAGTGCAAAAAAAAGTTTGTACCCAAAAAACTCTAGCAGGAAATACACCAATAAAATAACCACTCCTCTTAAACTTTGTGCAGGTTTGGTTCTTTTTCAAAAAAAAAAAAAAGGAACGTTCTCCTAGCTGAAGGTATGCCTTGTGCAGGTGGTTGCTGTGTGATCTAACTTGCCCAACCCAGCCTGTGCTTCAGGTGTGACCAATGCAACCTGCTGCCTTGGCCAAACAGTAATGGCTAATAATGACAGACTGTGCGATAGTAGTTTTATGATGTGGACAAATAATTATTAGGGACTGAAGCAATTCCATCAAGCCCTGTGACTTGTGACCGAGCTGGAACTTTAACCCTGGTCTCCAGAAATAAAAAGACAAAATGTCAATACAATAAAAGAGTAAGACAGGGAAAGAATTGTGGTTATTTTTCTTTCTTCTTTTCAAAACGGAGCGAATTACAAATCTGATTGTTTCATTAATTCAGGCTCTGCATATTTACATGGAGGTCACCAGGGGAAAAATATGTGGAACTTGCAGAAGTACTAGCAGAATGGCAAGCACGATGGTGGAACTGGACAGGCAGCTCAGGCAGTTCATGCACAAAGCTCAGAAGGTTTGGACTCTCTTGGGGTTTTGTCTAAATGCAGCTTTATAAATTAATTGATAATAGAGTGTCTGAACGCTTTCAGTCTTTAGTAGTGTCAGTGTAAAGTGTGGTAAATTGGCAAACTGAGAGGTTGTTTGGGAAGAGGAGTTGACACGGCGCTGGTGCAGGAAGCGTTGCAGGCGCTCCCAGTCAGGTGCAGAAAGGGAGCGCGGGTCCTCCCGGCCTGCCCGAACGAGCACGGGCTGCTGCTCCCTGGGAATCAGAGCAGAGTAAGTAGACCCGGGCAGGGATCTAGACCTGAGTTTGTCCTGACCTTTCGTGACACTTACAATGAGGCAAATTAACCTGCAAACGTCTTTCCTTCGTGACATCCAACAACTCCACGTTTGGGAAGTATTTGAAGAGCAGAATACTGCCTGGGAAAAGTTGTCTATCGCATTGGAAGCGCATTAATTTCCCTAAGAACGTTCAAGACTTAGTTTTTAACAAGGGTATTGCTGTACCTGTATCTTCTGACAGTTTTGGGAGTAATGGGAGTAATTGGGAGTTGGGGTTTTTTTTGGGTTTTTTTTTTTGGTTTTTTTTTTAATTTTTTTCTCCAGAGGATCTGAAGTTGTGCAACTAGACGTGGAAGTAGACCGTGTAATGAGGCATGACAAACCGCTTTAGTCTGGCCATGTGCTCTATAATATCAGATCAATTGGCCATCTGGCTTGGGAAACTGGAATCCTCTCAATTACCAAAGTGTACGTATCCCTTTGGGAGCTGCAGTTAGCTGCTGAGCGCTCCGAACCTTCCCCTTCTGATGCAGAACATCTCTGAAAAGTGCCCCGCTTCGTTCGCATGTCCTTCACGGCAGCCCGCTGACAAGTCCCGACACAAGACAGACACCAATCAATGGCATATTTTTAAATGTTAGCGAGATGGAATTTCAGGGAGCCTTCATGTTAATGTCATTTGGCACTTATGTGGAGTAAACAGCAGACAAGGAAAAGCAGGCTTGAATTTGGCTGCAGGAGAGTGACGTGAACGCAAGCTCTGCCTGTGTTTAACTGTCGGAGTTTGTTACATCCCCCGCAGAAGGATGCGGTCATGGTCGGTGCATCAGCTGGAGTATTGCTGTTCCTGGGAATACTTCCTTTTGCACGTTTGACAAATCCTTATTTCTGGAGTGTCTCAGGTGTGCTGTGGAAATCACAATACTGTCAGAATCTCTGGGAAGGAGAAGGATGAGTCTGGTATTTGGTAGCCCAGTACTCAGGGATTGTGCTGGTAAAAAGCCCATGGCGTGCTTAATGGTGCCCAAGCAGTTGGAAAGCGGTCCCATCACATAGCTAAATACTTGCTAAATACTGTGAGAAACTTCATCTTTGCTCTTTCCCAGTAAGTAAAGGAGCGGTAGAGAGAAGGAGGGAGAAGGAAACGGAAAATGCAGGTAGAGCAAGCTGAGCACTGGAATGCTTTCTGTCCTGGTATAGCTAGAAATGCGTGATGAGCTTTGAGACAGGAGTAATCCCTTTCCTCTGTGTGTTTTGGGTAAAAACTTCCTCGCTCCGTAACCGTCCCGGATAATGACACGTTTCCTACCTTTGATCCTCCATGCCGAGCCGTTCATTCATGGTGTACTCAGTGCACTCAGACGAGTGCTCTGTCAGCCAGATTTCTGTCTTTGCCGCAGCTGTGGGGATTTAGGATGGTTAGTCGCTGTGCAAAGGAGATCTCCTTTGTGTCTCTGTCACCCCCCCGTGAGCACTGAAGCCTTTCAAGGCTTTTCGACTAGCACTGCTAAGTGTCCATTTTTTCAGGAGGATGGCTGCTGAGATGTTAAAAACTAGTTAGTAGATTAATTTAAATGCTAAACAGCAGAGTAAAAAGGATGGGTTTTATGCAGCCCTAATAATTTGCTTTGAAATCGGTGTTTTGTCTACCAAAAAATCCTTAGAGGTCTGTTGACTAGAAATCCAGCAATTTATGTAGAAATTAATTTTGTGGGTGAACTGTTAGTTTAGTTTTAATGCTACCTAAAACTGACACTGGGATGTGGGCAGTTCTGCGTATGAGAGAGTCGTCGGTACCTGGTTTTCCAGCAGACTTTGACTGGAAGCTGTGCCCAGAGGGCTGCGTGTGGGCTGGGGGCACAGGACCCCCACCCGTCCTCGGGAGGTCTGTCTGGGCTGCAGAGGTGGCACCTCGCACTGATGGTGGATGTTGGGTAAATGGTGTAATGAGGCTTTTGAGAAGTGAAAGACTCCTCTCATCACCTAGAGTATAGGTTTGCTTTCTTTCCAGCTGGAGAAGGAATGTCAGAGTCAAAGTACGCAGAAATCCAGGCACGTGGGTTCTCGAGAAGAGCAGGAGAGAAAGCAACGCAGGTAGGAGTAGATCTAAGGGATGGGGTAAGAAAGAACAAAGCCTGTGAACCTGTGTTATGAAGGGACAAACAGGGATCATCTGAAGGGTGCATGGCACAATGCTGGTTTGGCTGCCAGCAAAAAAGCACTATGGTGTGGTCAGCAGACATCTTGGCAGGATCAAAGCCTTATTTTTAAATCTGTCCATTCCAATTCCAGCGTTTGAAGCTAGAAATAGCACAGGCGTAGCAGGAGCACCATATGGTGAGCACGGTCCTCTCCAAGATGGGGCTGGAAGTGGGGGCCGGGCTGCCTGCTCTCTTCAGGCGATCTCATTTCGATGCTGAGCATTCGGTTCACCACCGCTCGGAGGCTTCAGCTTTTAGAGTAAACACGGCGCTAATGTGATTGTGCTGAAGGTGGCATGTGAGTAATACCTGCCTCGGGGCTCACTCTGATTGCTCTAAAGGTAAAACAAATAAAGTCAGTATAAAAGGTTGACACATATTCTTGAGGATCAAATTTGACATATTTAATATAAAATGTAGATGGCTGTAATTTGCAGGATCTCTGGATTCTGGTCACCTAAGGCAGTTCTGCTGGTCTCTCTTTCTATATCTGTACCACGTACTGAAACATTAGCTTCCACACCCATCGTGATTCCACAGATGAAGTGGGCAAGAAACTAATTTCTATTGATTTCAGCCCTGCTTGGGTCTGTTGGATGAAAAAAGGAAAAAAAAAAATAATTACTTTTTGCCTTGCACATCTGCCTAGACATACCGGGCTCCTGCCTGCTTCATCGGTGGCTCCACATCACATCTGCTCACCACTGCCTCCTCGACAACTGCCTTTGCTCTGGCAACCAGAGTGGCCTCCACCAGGGAAATTTGCATTTTTTTTCTCAGAAAATTCAGCTCCCAGTTTGCCAGCAGCCTGAACTGGGATGGAGAAAAAAAATCCTCTGAGGTGAGGAGATACTGAACTGGAGCCGGTACCAGGCTTCCCATGGAGACGAGTGGTGGTTAAGCGACGTGCCATGGCAGAAACGCAGGCGCTGCTGGCCATGGGCACCCTCACGGCTCCTCTGTGGCCAGCTCTCCCAGGAGCAGTTTTCTGTTAAAGTTTTAATCAGGGAAATTTATGGTTATACTTAAGAAAAAGCAATCTATCTTACTGAGGATGTGGGGGTTAGACTAGACAATCTCAAGAAGTCCCTTCCTATCCTTAACGACTCTGTCATCCTCTGTTTTTAAAGCCTCCTTAATTATTAAACTAGCAGTTGATGTTTTTGAGCTTTCCCAAGAATACAAGACGTAGCTATTATTTCTTAGCAGCAGATGTACTGTAACTCTTGATTATATTAGTTTGACTGTTAATAATTATTCTTTGCTCATAATTTGTTTTTGTTCATAACTTGCTGTTGTTATTCTCAAATGCTTTTTGTACAGCTGCTGCACATCCCCACCGTTCAAAAACATACTGAAAGGTTTTTAACACTAACCCCACACGGCCTTTCAACACAACTTGAGTGCTCCTAGAATCTTAGTACACTGTATTTTCCTTTTGGAAAGAGGCAAGGACTCAAAGCTGCGTAAGCAAAAGCTAATCAACTCTGTAAATTGTTTAGTCAGTAAAGTAAATGATACTAACGAAAAAAAAAGTTCCTTTTCCCTTGAAATATTTGATTTGTCCTGTATTTGAGTGAGTAGAGACATGAGGTTTAACAGGATGCTCAGGCTCACGTGATTGTTGGGGCTTTCTTGCATAATGCCCTCAGTATCTCTGTGCTTGGTCTGTTTGTGTGATGGGGATGGGAAAGAAAGAAACTTTTTGTTATCATTCATCAAAGAGGCTTCCAGCATGCCTTTTTTTTTTTTTTTTTTTTTTTAAATTTAGTGTCAGAGCTTGGGCTTCCTGGAACGTCAAGCAGTAATTATCTCCCTGCGTTTGATGACCTTTCAGTCAACTCAGATTTTGCTGTTGGATTCAGTACGAATTCTGTGGCCAATTTTTAAAGGAGTCTCAACTTCATCTTTAATTAGAAGGCAGCAATCTCGCGTTCCCAGTCACAGGACTTCAGTGACTTGAACTGACGATTAAATGCAGTGTGTCCATGGTTTTGTATGCACGCCTAAACACAGGCAAAAGTTTTAGCTGGTTTTAGTTAATAAACAGCACTTCAAAATACGGTTAGATTTCCATATACCTCAGATTTGGGGGGTTCTGCCTGACAGGCGTGGGGTCTGCCGCTGGTTGGCAGGAGGTTCTGCAGCCCTCAAAGGCTGTGGATGCCCCTGGAGAATGTGCTCTCTTAGGATCACGTTTACGGTCACTAGCCCCGACGGTGGCATTCGAAACCGTTGGAGTGTGACATTTTCCACAGTTCCTCCCTGCTCTGGCCTGAGTGCCGCGACCCGGCGCTTCCCTCCGACAAAGCGCTGGAGACAGATGGGAATCACCCTGGTGAGAGCCAGTTTCGGAAGAAGCGTAGGCTGTGTTTCAGACGGATATTTGGTGTTGGTTGAAATGAATGATGCGCGTCCCGAGGAGGAGATCTTTAAGGCTGATTTCTACCCAGCGCAGGAGTGTGCGGTGCATTTGGTGTAGGTGGGAACTTGACCCGCTTACACGGACAGGAGGGTCTGTGAATAAAAAACCCGAAGCAATAAGACACTTAAAGCCATCTGAAATGCAAAAATGTAAACGTGTGCTGGATAGGATATCATGCCGTGCTGACAGCCCTGCTGGGTTAACTGATAAAGCTGTTCTTTACAAATAGTGGAATATTAGGCCTGGATACCTTAAAAGAGGCTATTTACTGACTAATTATTCTCCCAGAGGTTTATCCTGCTGGTGCAGTGAGGTCTCTCTGACCTCTGCTTTGGAGTTCCCCAAAGGAGAATAAGCTCACAACCACGCAGTGAGGCTGTAAAGTGCCCATCCTGCGGCAAAGCCACAGGTCGGCTCTATTCTCAGAGCAGCCCATGGCCTCGGGCTCTTTCGGGCTCTTTGCTGTAAGAGCTCACTAAATCTGAAACGAGGAGGCTTGGGGTCCCTTGCTAACATCTTAGGCACCTGATGGCCATGCGTTCCTGCAAGGAAAGCCCATATTTCTTACCTCTCCAGGCATGGCTGCAGTGTGTATGTGGATTTCCCTCCTGTGTAAGTTAGATATGAAACGCTTCCTGTGCCTTTTTATCATTATAAAAATATCCTATGAAGATATGATGCTCAAACAGATTTTTTTTTCTCTGAAATCCCAGGTAGTTGCCACAGTGTATTGAGTATATTATACGTGTATATTTTCATGCTGTTTCAATCTACTCTGAGCCTTATAAACTGTGTTTCCATTTTCTTGCAGAGTCTTCCTGAGTCTCTTCCAGGGTCTGAGCTCCTGTGAGTGTTTGGCTTTGCTCTGTCCTGCTCCGTTCAGCTCAGCTCCTTCCCTGTCACTTCAGAGTCAAGCCCCTTCCCCAAAATCCAGGCTGTTCACCATTCATTTCTGCAGCTGAAGAGAGCTCCTTTAGCAGTGGAATCTGTCCAAGAGGCAAAGGGAAGGGGTAAGGACTGCGAGGCAATAGTTGCTGTTAAGGGGAGGGGATGACAGCTAGATAATTGTGTTGAGGAAAATTCCAGAAGAATGGGACAGTTGACTCTGGTGAGACAAAAGGGAGCATGAGGACTCTTTTGTGATCTCCTTTCTTGTTTTGGTCCACACAAAACTTCTTGAATTTTATTCTTGCCTCGATTTACTTCTCATGGTTGCATTTATTTGAAAAACAAACAAAACCCCCTCGCTTCGCGCTCCCAAACCCAACAATCTCATGTGGATTAAACAGCTTCCAATGGCCAACTACGGAGGAAATATGGGAATATGATCAGACTGCGGTCATGGGGTGGTTTTTAGTGGTGATAATGGCAAATCAGTGGCAAATGCTGAGATGTTTCCAGGCAGAAACTGAAGCACGGGATCATCTGATACAACTATATCATCCAAATTATTTTAGCCCCCAAAGTAGTAATTTTGTTGTTTGTTGATAGACAAATCTGTTAGCCTGTATTGAGGACGAGAGAGAGATTTGAATGCGCTGGGGAAACGTAACTGTGGCCTGGGAGTTTGGGGAGGTGGAGGCTGTGCAGCAGTCCCTACAGAAGTGTGTGCCTGGGAAATCCGTGCCTCGCCGAGTCACCTCCAACACGGCAGTTCTGGTTTCATGGAAGTAAGCACTGCAGAAGTCTCCAACCTAAAAATGGAGCTGGCAAGGGGGTATAAGTGATTCTCTTTAGAGGGTCCCCAAACTTTGAGAGCTTCTTCTGACTGTAGTAGCCATTCTTGTTTGGAAGAACTAATTCGTGTAGCTGTTATAGCGCTGTCATCTCCATGAATTAACAAGTTTTCCTCACTGGGTATGAGGGTGAAATGAATTCTGCACAGAGAATAGCTCCACCCAGGTGCCAATTCCATCACATTATGTAAATAGCCTGTGACTAATAGAGAAGCCTATGAAACGAAATAAAAGACATCAGTCAGTGCATTTGCATGGAAACTAAGCTGTATGCCAAAGGAATCTTGTTTAAAAATGAGTGGTAGCAGACAAGATAATTCTAAGGTTGCCATTGTGGAACGTTTTAAAGTGTCTTATTAACACAGAACTGAAAGGACAGTGTTGTTTTTTATTTATGGAGTCTATGAGGTTCCACTAAGTACATCTGCAGTCTGTCTGACCCTTTGTTGCGAGTTTACTCAAAGCTTTGCTATAGATTTGCTCTCCTCTCAGACCATTATTCAAAACAATGAAGAAAAAAAATATTTATGTGATGAAGCAAGCTTCATATATATCCAATAGCTTGGTGTGTCACCCATCTACTGTGGTGGGCCTGGGGGAAGGGCAGAGTTGGGTGAAAATTAAAAAAAGGCAAGTCTGTGAATATGAAGGATGATTTTTCTCCTGAAAGCCAAATCCTATTTTATTTCCCTTAAATAACATCCAGAGCTGCAAGTGAGAAGATGGCTACGTTGTGTTGGCCACTCTGTGCGTCTTGTAAAGCAGCCCCTGCCCCACGCAGTCTGCGCGTGGGGAACAGGAGGTGGAAGTTGGGACAGGAGGTGCAGGGCTTAGAGGACGTTCCATAGTGACACCATGATAGTTTGCGAGTCCCAAGCTCATCTTTTGGTTACAAGACCTCTCTGTCAGTGGTGATGTTTTGTCGTCTTCTTTTTACTTTGTTTTTCTTCTGCCCCACAGGCTATTTAAACCTTGGAAAAGTGTTATAAATGTTTTAATATGCTGTTCATACCTACATGAATGCAACGGGTTTGATGCATTTACAACAGTGTAATGGGGACATAGTGTGGCAACTTGTTTGCAGCTTTGTTTTTGTTTGTTTCTTTGTTTAACTTCAAAGGATCCCAAATGCTGGGGCAAAACTTCTGTGGCATCACTCTGAAACTCTGATACCCTTCCTGGGCATCGGACAGCGTGTGCTCTTGCTAGTCCGAAGCTGTGCATCTTCTGACCAGATAGTGCAGACCTGAGCACGTGTGTAACCTCTCAGTGGGGATGGCAATTTGCATTTCTGTTTTCTAGCCAGCCACCGTTCTTCCAAAGACAGGAGTGTCATAATCTGTGAGACTTTTTTTCTTTCAAATTTGGTTAAGATTGGCCAATGGCTCAACTGTTATTGGGGTCAAAAGGACAGGAGCATAATGGTATAGACTTTGTTTCTATAGGAAAGGAGGCTAAAATCAAGATGTGGAGCTTGCTAAATATGAACCATGGCGTAAAATAACATATTATAGTTGCCTTATATGGCCCCATTTCTATAAGCATGTAGTTACCTGCCTTGCCATAATTCCTGTTTCTTTCTCGAATCTGGGTAAGATTCAGACACTTCTTAGATGCAAAATGTATCTCCTTGAAAGTCAGCTCTAGTGTTTTTCAGAATTTTACCCGTGGCAGTACAGTTTAGTGCAATGTTAATTTACAATTATGTCAAGGTGCCATGCAATTGATGCAGCTGTGATGTAACTTTAAAAAGTATAGTGCAAGAAATAGAAGTAGTGGATCAGGGTTGGGTAAAATAAAAGCATCACATCTTCAGTGCTGGAATCTGTCACAGTAATATGTGTCATTATTAAATCCCAGAAGTTTTTATGGTATGTGATAAAATATTAATAATGCAGGCAAATGTGGGATGAACATTTTGGCATAAGCAAGAAAAATCAAAACTATGTTTCTCCTACTGAGATATTGTTGAATTAAAACACAGTAGTAGATGCTACTTTGGAAACGAACATGTACCAACTGGGCTGCAATGCAACACTCACAAAAGCCCTTTCAGTATTTGTGCTGCAGATAAAATTTCCAGAGCTGCTGAAGGAAAACTTCCACTCTGACAAATTGCACAGATTATTCAATGTGTCTGCAAAATGTCTAAGAAAACAGTATTCCAACCACGTTGATTATATTTGAGTACAAATCATAAAGTACCATAGTAAAAAGTTGCTCTGCCCTTGAGGCATAAATTCACTTGAAACCTCCCTTGTTTATGATTTTGTCCTGCACCAAAAAGTATGTCAGCACCGTGAGCCCTGAGAAGGTTCTCTAGCTGTTTTTAAGTCCTTCTTTCTTCTGGAAACAGCAAATACCTAATTTTTCACCAATCCCTGTTTATCTAGTGAGTGAACATGTGAAATGCTAAACCAGTGTCCAGAACTGTTTGTGTGAGAACTGACGTATCAAGATTACAGGCAGTAAAATTTACCAGCTGGGCAACACAGCAGTTTTATACAGGGTAATATTTATTTGTCAGTAGATGGGAGGAATCAAAGTATTTAAATAACACACAGCAATGGCACTGCTTTTGTCCATGTATATAATTACAGTCAATAATCAATTGAGTTCTCTGTTCAACAGAATAATTTTCACAATGAATGCCGTTTTCCAAGTATCTAACTCTAGTTATATGCGCTTACAGTTAAACCAATCAACCATAAAATACAAATGCATGTAAAGATATATTAATTTACAAAGATGTTTATAAATATATTGGTCTGGTCTACATGACCGAACCACTTGAACAAAGCTCTGATGCAGGTTTTTTTAAAAAAAACCATCACTGCTAAGACTTTGTACGTTTGGATAGCATTCCGGAGTTCAGTAGCTTTCAGTAATTAATTCCATGTTTCTGTTTCCCTGAGGAGGCTCACAGTCCTCCATCAGGTTGCATCAAGTAACAAGAGTCTGGTGAGCAAGGCTGTTATAATTTTCTCTACTTGCTAGACCAATAAAATAAAGAAAAATAAATTTATCAGCATTACCTATCCCAGGGCAACATTTGTCAGTTTAATATTATGACATGAGGAGCAATTTTAAATATTGCATATTGCAGTTACATACATCAGCATCACACACCACATTGGAGTCCATAACGCTTATGTATTAAAAATAAGCAACTTCTCTTTGTCTGTTCCTATTCCTGTCAAAGTCAGTTCACTCCTATTGGCTTGTCTGGAAATTAGATATCAGAATGCATAGAAAGCCAGCGGATGTAACGAGAGAACATGCAGCGTGAAGGGCAACGTCTTCAAGACAGCGATGATACTCTGTTCAGTTAGCAATGATTTTTAAAAGTGCGGCATTAAGAAAAGAGATACTTGATAAGGGAATGCTCAGCACAGAAATGGAGCACCAGCACTTGAGTCAAATGAAAGCGTAAGGACGAAATGACAAGAAGAAATCAAGGCACAAGTATTATGATTCACATTCCATTCTGAAGCAGTCTTGCTGCTCAGAGAGCTTCCACCTGGTAACAAAGAACCCTCTTATGCCAAGACTCAGACTGGAAAAATTGATTGCTTAACTCTGATCAGGATGTCAGGAGTGGACAACCGGTGTTACAAAAAGCAATAGCTACCTTTTTTTTTTTTTTTTTTTAAGCTGCTTAATGCCACAGAAATGTCCTGCCCAAGTGCTTGTAGGGAGAGACAGTAAAGGGAGACCATCCGTCGGCATCCCTGGCCTTCTCGTAAGGTCACAAGAGTTTCTGCTGGCCCACTGACCACATGATTTAGACCAGTCTTCATTTCCTGGCTATATTTAAACCACTTGGGGCGTGATACTAAAAATAGCTCTGCTATGAAACTAAGCACACTTGGGCATGCCCATGGGCTGGGAATGGGAGCCACTTGGGCGAAGTTCACACCTGGGAATCTCAGCTAGACCTGATTCAAACACTAAATACTGTCTGAGATGTTTGCCATGATGAAAAATGAGAGTAATCTGAACTATTGTGTCTAATATTAACAAATTAGAGGATGTTGTGAATGCCATGTGCTTGTGAATTGCTTTAAGCCCGGGCCCTGTAGCTGTAAATGTGTGCTTACATATGAGGAAGATGGTAGTAGAGATTTATGTTCCAAACTCGGAGAAATCCAGCTAGTAACCCAGCCTCTAGCAGGTATGCCACCAGAATTTGTTAAATTGTTCAGTCAATGGTCTTCTGACAATATTAGATGGCTTTCAGCATGGGTACTGGAATCTCCAAGAAAAGTGAAAATCCTGGATCAGATTTGCTCTCAGTTAAGCAAGTAAAATGGAGATAATTAATCGCTTTATCACCCTGGAGCCTCATTGGTGGACCAGAGAACCAACTCCATCACATCCCCTTCACCAAAGCATATACCTGATGACGCCTCTCTGATTGCGCACGGTACCCCAGCGGTATCGTTGACAGGAGTTACTGCTTTCTACTTGGTTAAATGCCTGTTGTGCTGGACAAGGAGATGGTGTGTGTCGGCACTAAAGGGAGCCCAGTGGCTGAGGGTTGGAGTTAATGAAAATAATTAATAGTGAGATACTCTCAACAGTCTGATCATTAGCCTTTACTAGGTATTTAGCTGTGTCCCGTTTTTCCTTCTGTGATGCACAAGGCAGGTATTTAAGTTGTGGTTATTTATGCACTCTACTTTAGATGCGTTATATTTGACCTAAGAAGAAAAAAACCAACCCTAAATTATGCCCAAACTAAGCCATATCTGTCACTCAAATACTTGATTTACCACATCACTAATTCTGCCATTCTGGCTCTTGTGAGTAGTGCTGCCCTTATGACTTCAATGGGATCATGTCCTAATAGATTTCAACGAGTCTTTTTGCTCAGTGGGGATCAGGAAGCAGTTAAAACACCATCGTATCTGCAAGAGCTTGGGAGGGTCCTCTCACAGAGCTCCTCTGATGGCTGGAATAATGCAGCCGGTTTGCACTAGTCCTGTAGCTACTGAACAAGACAACTATGACCCGATCGAGTCTTTTAAGAACTGTATGACTACAGGAAGTGATGGTCCCTATCCAAGAGAATTTTATAGCCTTAAAAAAGGCCATAAAAAGGTAAGTTTCATCGTATCTGAATCACCAAGGAGCTGATTGTAATCTGAATGTTAATTATTTTTGCTTAAGTGAGGCATCGACAAATTGCTAAAATTAGAGAACAAATTACAAGGAATTTTATGTACAAGTGTTAAAACAAGGGTGATTTTGGCACTCAAAAAAAAAAGGGCGGCTTTAGCAATACAGGTAATTAATTATATTTAACTTGAACAAGAGAAAACACGATGAGTTGTTGGCCTAAAGTGTTCTAAGTAGTGTATTTAAATAGCCCAATATTAACTGATTATTCATGTTGGCATTGTAGCATGGATGAAGAATATGTTTAGTTATATTTTTATGGCTGAACTGGAAAGTGTTTTTTAAAATGTTTTAGTTTGAGAAAGGTTGTGTTCAGTATTACACCTTTAGGCTTCTCTGCGCTGTGTTACAGAAGAAACTATTTTCAAACACAGTTCAACGTAAATGAGCACATCTGTCTCAAGTGTGGCCTCTTGCTAGTGCAGAAATGTGGGGAAAGATATTTCTGAAATGAAAACCTAATTTTCTACTCAGAGGAACCTATAGTTTGGGCAACTAGCTAAAACAAAATTTACTCTGAATTCATAACGTGTTTGTTTGATACTTGAGATTCTAAAAGGTCTGTTTTAAGGACCAGTAATGATGGTAACAGAGAAAGCAATCATCTGTACTGGTGGTTTGGAGTAGAATACAGTGCTTTTAGGAGAAATGCTAAATATATATTTCATCTTGAACAGCATCAATCTGAGTGGAATTTGCAGTACATCAACTGGGACCTGTATTAGTGCTCATAAAAAAAAAAAAAAAAAAGAAGAAATTCCAACTCTATCCTTTTCCGTTGTTAAAATACCATTTCTAGGCTGAACTGGGGCTGAAAGGAAGATGGTGGAGGCTTAGGATAATTTTAAAGGCTCTACCTTACAGTGTGAACTGCCTGCGAATTGTTGTGCAGATGAACCAGAGGTGGTAACAATGTAGGGCTGGAAAATTAAAAAGCCAGAAAGCAGCCTGTGAAAACGCTGATGAAGTCAGGAATGCAATAGTATTCCTGGTTTACTTGGGTGAAGCCAGGTGTTTATGAAGGACAACCGCATCGGTGGCTGAAACGGGAATTATTGGTGCTAGGGAAGCGTGTCAGTGACTTGGAAATTGTAGATTTAAAAAGTAAGATGTTAATACTGTTTATAATTCATTATTATTGATCTTTAGGACTCTCAGAAGTGGTTTATTAGTGTTAATACCATCATAAAGTACCTGTTAAGAGTACGCGTATGGGAGCATAATCCTGGTTTTGCTGAACTAAATGGCAAAGACTTCCTCTAAACTCAGTGGTAACCTGATCGAGACCTACAGAAAGAAGTCACCTGCAACAAAATACAAAATTTTGGAAACTGCTGTTGGATTATTTTAGATATCCACAGGGCGATTATTTAATTTCAGAGATCCCTTAGATGCATCAGTTTGCAGATTTGAAAGGGCAATATTTTCATATTCCTCTTGTGACTCTGAGCATCTGCAGTGGTGAACTAATACTATCAAATCCTTCTGAAAATTCTTGTTGAGAAATCCATAAAAGATGGGATTGATACATGTTGAGATCATGGCCACAAGGTGGCATATTGTAAATGCTAGATTGTGATTACAGCTCATTAGGGCCTCATAGTTCCAGTCAAAAACAACATTAAATATATTGAGAGGCAACCAGCAAGCTGCAAAAGTCACAACAATTGATATCAACATCATATTAATCCTTTTGTTTTCACTCAGTCTGGTCTCATTCTCTCTCATCCTATCTATTTTACCATGTCTTCTTCGAAGACATACAAATATCCTGAGATAGCAGATAAAAATAAACCCCAGTGGGAAGCAGTACTGGAAAACCAGCAGGCTAGTGGTAAAAATCAGTCGTTCTGTAACGGATGGCCACACTTCGATGCAAGCAACCTTGTTCTTGTAGAAATCACTATGGAAAGATAGATGTTTGAAGGGTTCATCAGTTAATTGGTGAAATATTAAAAAAGGAATGGATATGATGAGGGAAAACCCCCAGATGAAAAGAATTCCCCAGTAAGCATGTGAAATATTAGGCTTCCAGCCACGTGGGTTCACAATTAACTGGTATCTCTCAACAGCAATCAGTACGAGTGAGAATATGGAGACTGTCACAGATATACTTTGTATGAAAGAACTTATTTTACAGATAGCTTCCCCAAATATCCAGTAGTCCATTAAGGTATATGCAACCGTGACGGGAATACACATGATACAGATCAAGACATCTGATAAAGAGAGGTTGGCGATCAAAATGTTGGTAACATTGTGAGCTTCTTTCCGTCTCTTTATTATAATAATCAGGCAAAGATTTCCAAAAAGCCCCACTATTGTAACTAATGTGTAGGCTGTAATAAGCAAGAATACTGCAAGGAAGGAAGGTTGGCATGTATCAAAGTTCAAAAACTGAGAATAGCTAATGTTAGAGACAGTTTGATTAGACAGAATCTCACTGGGATGCTGAATGGCTTTATCCATCATGAAGCATCTCCCAATCTATGGACAAAACTTCGTGTTCTTTAGAAGATATTTTGTCCGGAGGTTTCCAAGGCAATGATTACTATGAGTCTGTCTTTGTAGCTGGTGTCCTTGAAGTTTTGAGCAAATCTGATGTAATTAGCTATAGCACTGAGAAATCCTGAAAGGAAAAGCCGGTGGTTGAGGATTAGTGGGTTTGTGTATATATACAGGGATGGCGGTTGATGCTCCTTTTTGGAGGTTCTGCATTGACGGTGTTACAGAACTGTAACTGATTGTGATGTATAAGAAATAGCAGTGATAGCTCTGTTCACACTTATATCAACATTTTCATACAAGTCCTCCTTTACCAACTGTGGATAAACTTTGCTTTTCAAAATAAAATATTTTAAGATCTGTCTCAGCTGAAGATTTCACAAGGTTTAAGGAACTGCAATAAGAATAATCTGTTGCTTTTTTATTATCAGAAAAATGAAGAATTGGGTCCTGCCATCACATCACCAGCTTTGACATCACACTTATATTTTCTCTAAAACTATAAAGCAATGTGAGCTACTACACCAAATCCCTCTGGCTTAATCAAAATGATGTGTGTTTGAGCTTAAGTGATATTCAGCACCTCTGTGAATGACATCTTTAAGGGAGCTTCCTGTTCTCCTTTTGTATTAAATATAACATGTCTTTTTTCCTTGGTCTTTCGCCAAGAAAGGTTGGACCAGACGATCCTTAAGGTCCCTTCCAACCTGGTGTTCTATGATTCTATAAATCTAATATGAGAAAAATGTAAACCAAATTAAGATTACATCTTAGTTATACATGCAATTATTTCCATATTGGTAGTTGCCAAAGGTTGTCTCATTTCCCTACGCACCGTCTGCTGTTGTACAAGTTTGACAAATGACACCCCCAAAATTTTCTGTGCTTAAATACAACATATACTGAAGAGACACAGAGTTGATTCTTCTTTCAGTTCTAACTTAAACAGTTGTCAAGCAAGAATTAGTACAATTCTGTTGTTATGAAACTAATATTAATGGGAAGAATTAGGCTCAGCAGAATATCTTGATGGGTTTGAATTTATCACTGCGTTAGAGTTAATCTTAAATAAAAGGCTCACCAGCTTTCTGGCCAGAAATAGGCTATGTTTCCAACCTGGGAAAGGAAAAAAGAAGGATATAAGAGTTACTTTGAAAGACGGATAAATATGTTCTACACCTATACCTTTCCAAACTCAACTCTGGCTCAACTCACCTTAATTCCTTTTTGAAGTAGGAATTATTGGAAAACTAGCTGGAAGGAGGTAATTCTTCACGCCTAGTAATAAATACCATAGTGTTGAAAGCCTGTGGAGAAAGGAGGATAAAGAAGCAGTGAAAAGTTAAAGACGATGCAGAGAAAGAGGGGATAGGTGGATGTTATATCATTACTAGAAATATGTAGAAGATTTGTCACCACTTCTTCCAGAAATTATTGCCAATATTTAGTCATGAAGAATAAAAAATGTTTGGTCGCTTGCGTGAGATTGAACACCAAATCCGGGGTTAAAAGGGGAACTATGATTCTGTAACTGTTTGCCCCCAGGCACCCTAAGAATATTCCAGCTAGAGTTGTATCCTCGACTGCTTTATCCCGATACTTCCGCATGACATTAGTTTGAGTGCTTCAAATTAAGATTCTAAAAAAACCCAATCCCCAACCTCCTTTGGAGGATCTATTACCACTCTCATTCTGATGAAAATATACTTTTCAACTAGTGTAGTCATGTTGGAGTGGCTGTAGATTTATGTGACTAGATGTGGCCCTGATATTCCAAATCTGACTTAATTTGTGGTGAGGGGCTAACATTAAGCCCTGGAGCCTCCCTAAATAACGCAGCTGGCGCGGTTACAGCTGTGTTGAGGGAACAGCATAGAAACTTGCACAATCATGCCACAAAAGCAAAAGCTTTTGAAGTCTAGTGGCTCAGATAGACTTTGTAGTCCCTCACAGGTGTCCCTAGTCCAGTAGGGCAGAAACAAGAGCCGTGTACCCTACTGCGAGTGCACCAGCTTGCAAAAACTCTTCTCCAAATATGTCCAGGGGAAATGGAAGGGATTCTGAAGCCAGCACAGCCAGACCCTGCAGGAACCGATGATGTGGCTGGGCAACAGCACCTTCAGGCAACATAATTGCTGGCATGCACTGTAAACTACTTTTCCCTGGAGCGGCACGAATTGCCTGGCTGGATTTATCCCACAGAAGGGTGCATGTGCTGGAAGGATGAGAGGCCAAGCAGTGGTAAATGTTGCCCTGAAGAGCTTTTCTGCCACTGTAGGTGTGTTAGGGCCTGAAGTCTTAAAGTCTGGCTGCTCTACCCCAAGGGTGATCTTCCTCTTTGCACTGCCTGTGGCATTCACCCAACTCGCACAGATTTGAGTCCTGCCCTTTGAGAAAAGATCAGGTGTTAGCAGGGGATCTAGCTTGGAAGCAAGATACCTTCAAAGACAAGCTCTGCTCTTCCCTGCTTTTTATCTTAGTGGGAGAAGCTGTGGGGACTCAAAGGACATGAGGCTGAGCCAGGTTTGTAATATTTTATGCACTATTTGCTATGCTTGCTTATTTATCCATGGTTGCACAGCACGGTTTGATAGTGAGTGCTGAATGTCCTCTCCCAAGAATTTCACGTGGGTGGTAGGGCTTCTTTGGCACTTTCTACCACTAAGGAAAAGTCCCTGCCCTGCCCTTCTGATCCCTTCCCTCACTCCATTAGCTTTAGGCACACTGATCCTCTACATTGTCCTTTTTCGGAAAAAGATTAATTTCTCTTCACTGTTTGGTTTGTACTGTTAAAAAGTTTAAAAGTGTGGTCTTTAGTACATGTCATTCTGCAATTTAAACATTTCCTTGGCAATAAAACAATTACACCTGTTGTGTTTAAACATCGGGAGTATTCATAGCATTAGAAAAATAAGTTACACTAATACTTACTGCAGCATGTTGAACTCTCTTGTAATACATACTGGCATTTTTTTAGGCTAATAAATATTAGCAGAATCAGCATCCTTGAACCAAAACTACAGCTGATGTTAGAATTGGATTGAAGTGTTTAATAAGAGAATTAATTACTTCAATTCCTAATCCATGCATTTTGGAAAAGATTCTCTACTATAGTGAGAGCTTAACACTATAAGAAATGATAATCCACTTAGCCTGGTTGTTTCATTCCTCTAGATGCAGAAACATTATTGAAACGTGCAAAAGCAAAAGAAAGTTAAAAGCATAGTCTAAAATAAAATCAGTTTTAAAAAGGCATTCTTTCCTAAGTATTTTCTTACCTATGTTAAAGATGCATAGTCCCATTCCTTCCAAATGACCAGTAAACATTTTGGTTGCAAACGTTGTCTGTTTATTAAGTTCCAAAGTATTGCACAGATAAAATGTGGAGGAAACGCTCCATTCAATTTTAAATATAGGATGTACAGAATACAACAATCCTTTATACAGAATACAATAATACTTTAAAAGATATATTTCAGTAACTTTTGCCACAGTTTTATGGATTTTCTGACTTCTTACCTGATGAAAAATTCAAGTCATATCCACACTGCCGTTAACAATTTTTCTTTTCCCTTTTGGAGTTAATTACAAAGCCAGCAAACACATCTCCTTTGTGTATAAAAGAATCCAAAGCAAAGCCATCTGCTGCTAAAGCGATACTTAAACTCTCCTTTCTTCTCTTTCTGGAACAAACCACAATTTCACAATTTCCAACTGTGAGTGAATCCACCAGTCTGTAGAAAGGCTGCTGAGGAATAAAACAAGCTCTGGAATCCAAGAGGAGGCGAACAGCATAGAGCAGGGAGGAGAAAGGGCCAGTAGTCATGGGGATGGATTTTCCTCCACTGTGCAGCTTCCCTCCACCCTGTCAAACACCTTATCTTGCAATTTCATTTTCAATTATCTTATCTGTCTGTAGTGCAAATGTTTTCCCTATGTTGGATTTCATACATAAACATCTGCAGATGGCTTATTGCTTTTTTAACTGAGGGAGATATGAAAATACAGTAAGCTGCTTAGAAAGAGCATGCACACTGTATTAAGTGTATCATGTGCTCTATTGCAATTAAGATCATCATATTTCCATTATAAATTGCTATTTTAGCTTTTACTCCAGAGATATAAAAATATTCCTGAAAAGCATAGTGTGGCACATTACACAAGCACATGTTGAAAAGAGGCTTTATTATTATTATTACTTTTTTTCCAGTAAAACCCCATACCTTTTATAGTCGCTTGTTTATAAAAATTAGCATTTGGTGTTTCCCTATTAAACATTTAGAGTGGATGTTTATGAGACAGGAAAGGAACTGATCTTTCTTAGGATGTGCTATTTGGTACATTGCTTTTGAAACTCTTGAATTGGTACCTGGGTCCACTTAACCCCCAGTATCCCAGTCTCTTAAACTGAACCATCCTATGTCTCTCCAGTACTAGAGAAAGTAGAGGCAACAGAAAATGGTCCAGAGTGAAAATGTGTTTGTGTGGGAACAGACTCTGGAAACTAGATCATGATTCCCTGTTAAATTAGAGAAGTAGAAACTTGCAGACAAAGCATTTGAGAGAGTACTGGAGTCTGTCTTACTGTGTCCATTTTTTTGGAGAGAATGATTTTGAAAAGCAGTAGGATTTTGGGGATGAGCAAGACTGATGCTGTACTTAGAGTGCAGATTAGAGCTACTGATCTGACAATATTGTTAGTTGTCATGCTGTTGCCTTTGTAGAAAGTAGGGTGGAGGGAGCCTCTGAGATCAGCCAGACAAACCTCCTGCTTCTAGTATATTTGTATCTATTCATCATGTGTTTGTCCAACCTGTTTTGTAAACATCTGAGGTAATCCTAGATTATGTGGTCAAGTGCCTAATTTACTGTCAGGAAGACTTCCTTGATGCCTCCCCCTAAAATTTCCTTCACTTTAGTTTAGCCTGTTGCTTTTTAGTCTAAGAGTTGTATGTGAATTATGAAATTTTAACGAAAATGCTACCATTAAGCAGTGTGAATATACTTCCCTAAAATATTTGTAGCACTTGCTAGTTTTTGATTATATCTAAAATACTATAAAAACAAAGCTTTTCCAAAGTACTTTAGAATTTTGGCTTCTGGTTGCAGTGTAACCCAGGAAGTCCATCAAGACCTAAAAATGAAACGTGCTAGATATGCATCAGAACAAGCCATAAAAATGCATTACCTGTTTATAAAGGGAAATAAGTTGGTAAAATTAAAAGATGTTCTGATTCTATTTATAAATTTCAAACAAAGGTCAGGTTTCTTATTTACATAGGCTTCTGTTTCTAATATAACACTGTATGCAGTCCTCCATCTGTGGAAAGACTGACGTCTTTAACATGTGATCCCCTTGGTTTTACAGTCCTATCAATCTGCTGCCTTCCATGGGTTTAATTTGGTTGTAACCCGTTGTGAATTAGATCACATCCGACGTCAACGGTATGTATACGAAGTGGAATCTATGGCTGTGTATGAAGGGATCAAGGTATATTGTTTTCAGCCAAATGCTGTAGCGTCTGTTTGCAAAAAAGGTTAATGGATAGCAGAATTGTATTTACTTTATATTAATGATCACAGTATTTCTAAATTGCTCAATATTAAGTGATGGGAAAATAGCCTTTATCAGTAGACACTGATAACTAACTGGACGGCAGGACGGCAACTGTAGTGAGAAGCAAAGTTTATGTGTAGCCTGATAACAAAAAGTTAAAATATATTGCAGATAAGACTGCATTGGCTTCCCAAGTGTAAATTTAGTAACTCTGCCTTTGTGGGGTTTCGGCAGTTCAAAGACATATCCTATATCATAGGAAATGGTAGGAGTTTTGATACGATTTTTAAAGAGTTTTATTAGAGATTTCTGTCTCGGTTTGCAAAACAAAGGAACAAGAAACCTCAAAACAATCATACTGTTTCTTGCTATAATGAATGCTAATCATTATACCGATCATCACCTCATCACAATCATTCCAATAAAGGCCCAATCCTAAAAGCTTTCCAGGTATGATATTCATATTGAAATCAATTGGAACATCTTTTCCAAGCATCTGGTTATACAGCAGCTAGAGGCACGACCTCAGCTTGCATAACCATTCCCAAGCTAGTTTTAAACCCGGTAGCAATTAACCGTGACAAGCACAGAGCTCAGGGTGCTATCGTCTGAACCAGCCAGCTCAGCTAAACGAGGTCCATGTCTATGAAGTACAGTTTCATCTTGGTTACAAGGCGTGCTATTACTCTGGCTCCCAGGCTATGGCATACAGACCACGGGCAGTGTGGAAAACCAGGGTAAGTGATTAGGTGCCCTAATAAACACTTTTTCGATAAGTTTGTAATATTGTCTGTTGCATTGGCAACAGCCTGTTGGTGAAAAATTCTCTAGCATATAAATCCTTTTAACTCACTTTTTGCTTTGGCGTTTACATGATTCCTTGCCCAGCAGAAATCTTTGCTGATGGCTGACCACTCTAAGCTTTGGCTTTTGCTAAGTTAGCTCAGTTGTTTCTCCCATGTAGCTGAGCAGCAGCCCCCTTCTTCAGAAAGCAAGATTTAGTAGAGATGTACGCATCCGATTTCTCAGCTTCCTAGGTGAAAGAGTTCTTTAATAGCAGTTTGGCTAAGAGCTGGTTCAGTGACCTGTAACATCCCTGCAGGATCTGGAATGTTTCTTCCTAATACTTTAAAGTATTATTCTTTATAGCACTTCAAAGAGGCACAGAAAAATAAGCAAGGATAATTGAAAATCTCTTATGTTAGTGTCAGATGTGCCGGTAAATGTCAGGAAAGTAAGATAATATGCTATGATGGAGGAAAAACACAGTCCCTTTACATTTTCCTGTTTTGTGGGGAGATCAACACCCTAATAAAGTATCTTCAGCAAACAGGTTATAATTTGACCAAACTAGCAACACATGAAAATCAGCAAAGTATGCACTGTACACTTTTCTCCAAAGTCCAGGCAGATAAAGAAGGATGGAAGTAACATGCAAGTTGGAGCACTGCTCCACAATTCAGAATTTTTTTCCTAATTGGAAAAAAACAATCATAAACATCACTCAGGTCACTATCTGGAGTTTAGGTTTCACTCCACTGTATCGTGTGGCTCTAAAGAATAGCTTTGCAATATCCTCTGTGCTTCATTCTGGACCGTACCTCTCAATTAGGTCATGCCTAGAAGGAGAAGTCGACTGTTTTATAATCTGCTTTAACTTTAAATAAGTTACTTATAATAGCATATATTTAAAAAATTATGTCATGCCATGAACTTTTGGCTAATTTCTGGACCTGTTTCAGTTGGCGTACAATTGAGATGGAGGTTGATATACTCTCTGGCTGGAAGGTTAGCATCTTTATTTTTTGGGTCAGCCAAGTTATTTTTCTTACTGAATAAGAGATAAGATGTGTGAGTAATTGTAAAAGGAGTGTGACTGCATTAATTCATATTTTATAATAGTTTCCAGTTTCCAAACCCTGATTCAATCCTTCATAGCTCTCTAGAACTTCTCCAGCTGATGTTTTCCAAGCGTGATCTCTGCCAAAGAATGAATTATTTCAATAGCTCACAGATTCAGGGGCAATATGATTATTTGTATCTCTGGGTTTTTTGGGTGTTTTTTCCATTGTACAGTCTTTTTATAACAACACTGTGAGCACCAAACCCTGCTGTTCTCATGCCATGACATCTTTCACTGTCCTAATTGTTAATTAAGAAATACTTAAATAATCAAAAAGTTTTTCCTGTTAATCTGTCTGTTTAAATTTTCCTGCATGTTTCAAAATGTAATAGCAGTTTTGATTTTCTGAATTAAAAATATAAATGCTAGATTGCTATTTTGTGTCTAGAAAGCCTCACTTTTATACACCTAATATATATGTATACATAATATACAGCTAATTTCAGGCAGGTACATATTGAACTTCATAGCATAACTCCTCCTGCTGTTTTCAAGCGAAGCTAAATGTCAGTCATGCAAAAGCACCACAAAAAACACCCTACAGACGTTCTGTGGAAGAAATAGATGGGGCCTAGGAAGAGCTAAGGGGAAAAAAGCAAGTAGACTTCAATTTTAAGTGGAAAATACGTAAAGAAAGATTTGCAGAGGAAAAAGATTAGAGCATGACTGACACCGCTGCTGGCTCCGGGTCTTCCTTTGGCAAAACTTATGATCCTGGTCTGTCTCGAGCTCAGATGAAGATCTACCTTTTCACATCTGTCGCAGCATCGCTAGCATCTTTGATCCTTGACAAGAACCTCGACTTTTCAGACTATATTTTGCTATCTTACTTTCATCCCATCGCTCCAAATTATGACCAGCTCTTATATAAACTTTTAGGAAAGAGAAAAAAGGAAATCATCGGTTATGACAGAAGAGTGAAAAGATGAAAGAGGAAAAGAGAAATTGAGCTTCAGAGGGAAGAGGAGGGAGGGCAGGATTTAAGGAAAAATGGTAATATAAGTCCAAAGAAAATGATGCAAATTCAAGCCTGATGACTTTCTGCTTCGCCCTTCACAAAGGTGTGTTTCTCTCTTTCAGCACACTCTCCTTACAAAGGGCTCAGGGAAGATTTTGTTCAGTAAAATGAACTTTTGATACTACTTATTGAAGAAATAGTTTTGGTGGGTTATTCTGTTGTTAAGCTTTTTATCTGAAGAATATCTTATTTTGCATTATGCAAATAAAAAAAAGGGCTGGTGTTTTATTTCCCATCTGAATTTGCACAGGGTAGAAATTTTTATCCTGAAAAGTGTCATGTTCAAACTTTAGGAAGGCACAAGACTATCTAGTTTCCTCTCAGTGCATTTTAATCAATCTTTTTCAATGAAAACCCCCTCCCAACCAGTGCTAATTCATGGTAGTCTCAAAAGTAAGATCACAGATTTGCTGTTTATGCAGATTGAAGTACAAAGAGCAGAACAGGGTGAAACATAAATCTTTTGTCAAAAAAGCAAGAGCTCTCTCAAGGACAGTTGTATCTCTTTTAAGAAGTTCTCTACACTCGTAGCTAAAGCAAGGGACCCAGATGGGGAAGTTTGTGGAGTCTTCCTATGAACTGCAAAATTACTCTCAGCCTGGGGTGTTGATGTGGGTAGGAGTGAGGCTTCTAGAAGTCTAATAATATCTCTTTGATTAGATTAAAAATCCTTGTGTGAATGTGTGTGGATCTCTGAGTGATCTGGGAAACTATGGTTGAGTCCCCTCTATTCCCAACTGTTCCCACCTGTGCACATTTAGAAAATCAGGATGAACTCTGTCTATAGCCGGGATGATGTTATTAACAGTCTTCGAGGAGCATAATGTCAATGTGGAACTAATTCAGCAAACAGTCTGCATGAAGGAATCCTGTAGGTTTCAAACTGCTTTCTGTCTGAGGAAAGGTAAAACCAGACCTAAACTAGAGGATTGCACTGTACTAACAAAACATAAACTCATAAAAAGTCCAGTTGATACACTTAAATTGTTTTAATAAAATGAATCAACACTTGTTGACTACTGAAGCCAACTGCACTGATACAAACTAGATTAAAGAGGTTGAAACAAATTAAAAGGATTTGGCTTTGTGTTTATATGAGGGTTTAGATAATCAAAATATTTATAGCTTATAAGAGCTACTTTTGACTTCCTTATGCCCTTCTATTGCCCCTGATGCTCTTTTCCCAAACCTCAGTATTCCTTTTCTGTCTTAGAAGTTTGGACCCATTAAACAGCATGACAGAAGCATGTTTCTTTAATGACAAAAATTGCTATAAAGACTTCCTTAATGATTTATTTTGTATTGGCTTTTGCTAAGAATATATGATAACATAGGAAGCCTAGTGCTGAAAAGGGACTTGAAATGCCTCTGTTTTATGATCTCTTAAGCAGTGATGCCCTCCTGTGGACTCTTGATAGTATGCTTTCTACTGGAATAACGGGAATGTTTTATGCATTAAAAGAATGTGGTTTTCCTTCCTTCTAATATTCTAACACTAACTAAAATATCCCATGAAGGCATTTAACATGGTGCATTATTTTGCCAGTGCCTCTGGTTTGAGAAATGCATTTTCTTTCGGTGATGATACAGGCAGAGCTTTTACCTGTGTTAGAAACTTAAACTGCTTATACAATGAATTTTTATTCTATAGTTTGTTATCTGAATTGAAACAATTTAATGCTGCGACTGCCCTGTCAGGAGGGGAAAAGTATGTATTTCTTTTTAATGGTGTTTGCCTTTTAAACACATAGGACAATATTATGTGTTTACTCGTATATAGTTGAAAGCAGTTAAAAAATACGGTGGGGAAACTGCTGTAGCTGTTGGAGTGTTGTCTGTTTTAGCAGACTTGTCACGTCTCACGTGCACAGTGTGAGACTCATGCTTTGGCTCTGCGCTCACACTGCTGCGGTATCTGTGTCTCACGTTTGCAGTGGCTCACGCAGCGAGAGGAAAAGGCACATTTCAAGAGCACATAAAGGCACATAGTTCATAGTAATGTTCATAACAACTGACCTGGTGCACTGATTGGGTGACTGGATGCTTCACCAGGCATGACTCCAACAGGAATTGGAGAGGTCTGGTTGGAATCTCAGTGGCTCAGATGACCTGGGAGGTATGAAGGTCTGCGGGATATGCAGGAGAAACTGGTGTTTAGCTGTCTAGGAAACTCTGCATCACTGGAGCCTGGTGGTTCATGTCAGGGCACACGTAGATTTGCAGTGCGCTTGGCCCTTTCAGTGTGGGGACTGAACTCTGAGAGCGTGATTTTGAGTGAACACGTGAACTACTCGAGGTGACTTAGACGGCAACTGGGAAAGGATGGCGGACAGGAGGACACGAGGTCAAGTGAAGTTTGTCCATTCTGTAGTATCAGAGGAGACATTTATATCTGCAAGAGATAGGTATATATATTTTTAAAGTGTTTTCCTTTCATTAATTAACCAGTCAGAAGTGCAAATGAAGAGGAAGCAGTTGGGCTATACTTGAGTTGTGTCGGGGACTGATTTTGCCTACTGATTTGCTTATATCTTAAAGACCCTCATCTGCTGCTGAAAGAAGTGGTGACTTCTTTCTTTGATCTCTTCCTTGGCCTACTTGTCTGTCTTGCTTTCAGGGAGAGAAAGTGAGCCATAAACAAGTGTTCTGTTTTCTTTGTTATCTGTTGAGACCATAATTAGCGCCTCCTAATTTTTCTTCCTTTTTGCTGTAAATTATTAAGGGTCTATAAAACTCTCATGGGTTATTTTCTACATGAAACAGATATTGATTTATCTTGGGAAGGGCCACACAGTTTTTACAATAAGTGGTAGGCAAAATATATTTTTGTATTTCCTGTAATTGTGTGGAGTTTGCACACGGCCTCTGGGAAGAAGTGTTTTTTTTTAATAGAGTAGGATATGTTTGCTTATTTTAAAGCCACAAATATTTCAGTGACATTATGGGCATATTCTTTTTTCTAGAACTAGATGAAATTATTGTGTCTGTTCGTGCATTGAGATAAACGGATCTAAGCACTTGATATCTTTCCCTGTAAGTGGTTGTCAAACATGGACATTTAATATTCCTGTCATATTAATAAATTACTCTTAATAGACTTGGCTATAACAGGAAAAAAAAAATCCAGTTTAAGAAAAGTCAGATTACTATATTGCAAGTATTAATTCTACTGGTTAATGGTAATCATAGCCTTTGAGACTAAAGCATGCAAACTTGGCCCGCTGACAGAAATGAGGCCAGAATTTTACTAGCAGTGTTAATCTCTGGAGTTGACACCATCTGAAGAGGAATAAGGAAATATCAGAGTTTAGTTTGTGCTGTAATCTTCAGCCTCTCTGGACTTCATCAGTTAACTAACCTTCCAGCGCAGCCAGTGTTACGCTTGTATCTGCGAGTCTCCAAGGGTGTGTTTCCACAGCACTGATCTAAATCAGGGGGATGCTGCAGTTCTGCCTCCTCCCTCCTGCCAGCACCAGCACTCCTGGGATCATGCAACGAACTGTTTCAGAAAGCTGAGGCAGCTGAAAACTATGCCCTTTTTCACCATAAAATTATTTTTGGCTGTCTCAGTTCTCTGAAGTGGATTGCTGTGTGTTTGCACAAGCATCAGGGCTGGCACGTGGGAGAAGGCAGGATCGCACGGCTGGAGGGGTTGGGGCGCAGCAGTCCCAGCGCAGATCACTTCAAACAACTGCGGAACTAATACAAAACTGTAACCACTGGGTCAGGAGGATCGGAATATTCAGCATACACCTTTACAAAAGGCTCCAGGATCGGTGTCGGAGGGAAGACTTCAACTCTTCTCCCAGAGCAAGGGACCAGTAATGCGTCTGGCAGGGGATCCAGGATATGATCTTGCTGGAAACCAGGTGTTCTGATAGTCATTTTTTACTAACCCTGTCCCCAAACCCTCTGATTTCCAGTACGCTAATCTGGATTTCCCATCTGTGACTCAGGAGGGTAACCTGTGACTGTGAGGTTGCGTGCCAATGTTCTTGGATAGCGTGGAGAATAAAATAGCACAGATTAACTTCTGAAAGCCAAGAACCGGGTATAAAACAGGTATTACATAGGGGGCTTCAAGGAGGATTTTTGCAGGTCAAACTCTAGAGTTGCAGCTCGTAAGTGTCTGACAAAGACTGCAATGGTCAGAAATAATACTCAACCTGTGTTAATTGGTAGAGGAATGTGACCCTTTCATTGGGAGCAGTGTCCTAAAAAGTTTTGGAATACATCTATGGAATTATCATCATAGATGAGACAAGACAGGCCTGCTTTTCAGCATCGAATGCCTGAAAAAGCAAAGCGACAGAAAACAAGGAACAGAGCAAACAGGGAGAGGTGCCCCAACAGAAGAGGAACTGTTATCATCTGAGTAGAGCCCACGGTATATCAGCTTAGCAAGGGGGGAGAGTGGGTTGAGTACTCTATATATGGATGCTTTAACGCTTCATGAATTCTTGAGGTTTGCGCTCACTTTAATATATTGTTACGTGGTTATTTTTTCAAAGATTGTCTAAATGGAAACCTGTGTCTCACTGTGGAAATAATGAACAAAGGAAGATGCTACCTGAAGAGGTTGTGAAATTGCCTCCACTGAAAGTTTTAGAAACAGATTAGACAAGTACCTGTGAGGAGGACCAAGTTAACGTGAGTTTCAGAAACTGTGTGGTGCGGGTGCTCATGTGCCTAGTGAAATGTGAACTGACCCTTTCACCTTCAAGGAAAGAAAATTCCACCACAAAAAATCGTTCTTAGCTCCTAGATAATCTCCCGCATGGACCCCAGTGCGTGTAAGATCCCCAAAAAATTCCTGTTTCTGATGATTCAGTATGTTGAAAATAGCGCTGCAGTCTTCAAGCCGATGACGTTTAACGTACTACTAAAATAATAATTTAAAAAAATAAAGGAAATACATCTCAGTATTAGTCATTTCACAGGGCTTGCACACCCTTAACAGCTCTAATTATTTCTCTAAGAAAATACCTCCTTTTTAGAGCTAAACGGAGATTTAAGGGTGAGGAGGCAGCGACCAGGTTGGAAGGCGGGCTGGGAGGGAACTGCGGCAGGAAAAGGGGGAAAGAGGCCGCCTGAGAGCAGGTTGGGTAGTCGGGGGCGCGTTGGAAAGGGGAAAACGGACACACCTGAGGGAAGAAGGGCCAACTACCGCTGAGAGGGAGCGGACAAAACGCAACGGGGAGTGCCTGCCCCTCAGGAACATACCGCCCGTGTACGGCCGGGCAAGGCGAGCGAGCC
>NW_009646744.1:4409036-4457557 GCF_000708025.1 Charadrius vociferus | reverse complement strand
GAGGCTATGGTGGGGGAGGCTACGGGGGCGGCTCTTTCTGAGCCCCAGCGCCCAAACCCATTGGGGGTGGCGTGGAGAGCCCTCCCTTTGATACGGGGCAGCTTCTAAATGGTTTCTCCCCTCATTCGCCGAAGGGCAGCTCCTTTTAAACGTCTCCCTGCTGTGGGAGCAGCTCCTAAATGCCCCCTGAGGGTCGCCTCTGCTGCCTGTGCCACTTCTTTCTCTCTGAAGATGGACTGGGCCCCACATACACATACTTTGTGTTACAGTCATTGATGGACTCTATTTTTTTATTATTACCTGGACCTTGGTCGTTTTTATACTAGCAACGAAAAATGTCTTGTTTTAATTTGTTTTTTGGGGGACGGGGTGGGAAGTGTCTTGCTGATCTGGAGTAAAAACTGGGGAGGGTTATGGGGGAATTTCCTTTGTTGTAAGGACTCGATACCTGGCTACTACATTTTTTTCTACAAAATCTACTCGGATCCCATGACTGAAATTAACATTTCTGTAAAGGAGGAAAAAAATCGTTTTTACGTTTTTTATTTTTTAAATAAATCATTGTGTTCATTGACCTTTACATGTCTAATTTTTTTTCCTAGGATCCATTCCGTACGGTTTTAAGGCTTTTCTAGGTTTGAAGCAAGTGTTCCTCTGCTTTAAAATCTCTGTGTACTTAAGTAAATATTTTATTGCCGGTAAAGGTCCTAATTGACTTTTTTGCTACCCCCCTAGTGGATTTACTGGTTTTCAAACACTCGACAGAGAAATTTTTGAAGTACTAATCCGTGGATGTGGTCTGTTTTTTAAATATTCGTTCTCACTTATGCAGTTTGTGTGCATCCACCATCTTGTACCAGGCAGTTTGACGTGCTGACATGGTTGGTCAATTTTTTCTATAGGACTTTTCCATCAACGTATGTACTGTGTAGTTTTGAAGAAATAGTTTGTGTTAAGCATGTGCTTCATTCATATAAAATGTTCAGAATTTCCGATTGCTTAGTTTCAAGTCCTCTTATCAGTTTGTCTGTGTATGATTCCTTCCAGGAAAGGGTCGACATTTATCCCTTCTATTAAACGCATACTTGTTTTCATAGTACCGGGTTAACAGACTTTTCACTCTGAACTATTGTCCTTCGTTAAAGTTCCCCGAGAATCTCTTGCAGCACCATCTACCGACAGGATGGCAGCCTCCTTGCTGCAGGCTTCGCTACAGCAGGAGTAAAATTGGTTCGCTAACAATTGTACTAGACTTCTGAAAGTTATTTTACGCCACTAGATGACTGGTGTAGAATGCAATGACATCTGCATGTGAATAAAGATGAGCTCCATGAGTATTGACTTGGAAAAAGAAAAAGGAATGGATTTGCAATACCTGCCATAGCACGTATTCTTTTTTTTTTTTTTTAAAAATAATTGCAATTGCCCATATTTCAAAAAGTGATAATCTAAACTACGTGGGCAAAGCGCTATGACAAATGAGCCAGCTGAGTGTACCGGTAACATAGGTGCCAGTTGTAAAGCAAAAATATGTGTAGTCTGCTTGATTAACAAATGTATATTTGTAGCCCTTTCACGCAATAGAATTAAAGTTTGTTGTTTATTAAAAAGCATAATGTTTTAGGGGAAAACTGCCTTCCTGCATAGAAATATAGAATAGCAACGTTTATGGGTTTATGGATATCAAATAAAGATTTGAATTCCTTATATGCTTGAGTGAGAGTATGTATGACACGGGGCATGGATTTAAAAAGTACAAAGTTATTTTGACTTCAGGTTTCTAAGCACTTAGTCTTTAATGCTGATGCTTTGCGGGACCGCATCTGATTTTGGCTTTGCTCCAGATACGCAAGATACTAGGCTTATAATTCCCATTGATTCCAGTGGAAAGTAAATGTCTAGGGCTTTGTGCTTCTGGGCTGAAGGATTTCGCATGACATTTCAAGATATTGTCAGTCTTTGATGTCAATCTAACCTGATGCTGGTTTTAGTTGAAATGAGTCTTTTTGTTGGTATTAGAAGTAAAACTAGCATTAACCTAATTACCTGTGTGAGCTTAGATAAACAGCACAACCTTTTGGTATTGTCAGGATTTAAACCAAGAGCTGAGTTTCATCTTGATTGTGGTAATTCATGGCTCTTGTAGTGAAACTGGTTCTCTTCGGCTTAGCTTTTATAAATAGGTTCCAAGTAACTTGCTATTTGCAATTACGTTGTATTTTTTTTATATCTCAGAAGGTTGTTAGCCTCTGTTGTGACCCAGTATCATTGACATGTTGTGAGAGTGCAAGTCGTTACAGAGAAGTATTTGTAAAATACTGCAAGTACCAGCTCTCATCGGCAGACAGCTTCAGGTGGTTGGTTTTATTTCAGTTCACTGGGCTTGAAGTTTTTTACTTTACCTTTGCACTTTAACGCTATGTTGGACAGTCATTCTCGATCTTCACTTGAAGCAGGGCTTTGCTTTTTGGTGCTGAAACGAACTTCTGGGTTCTAGGTCCTGTGTTAGTTGGGGCATACGATTCAGTCCCTTGCAATGGGGTCTTAACCTTATCAAGGGACAGACTGGTTTTGAAAGAAATAGTTAAATTCACTCCTGTGATGTGGCATGTTGTTTGACTTGGGAAGGTAAAGATCTGTGCACCAACTACAGCTTTATGGTATTTTCATGTCATGTGCTGTGAAAGACTATGTTGAGGCTAGGAACAAGTAGGTTTTTAAAAAAGGGACTTCATGTGTGAAATCTGACAGTTTTGCCAAGCTATAACTTTGTTTTGAGGATTGTTGTACTGAAACATGCTGTTTGATTATCTGTACGTAATAGTCCTCTTGTAGGACTAATGTCTTCTAGAATAAAAAGTAGATCCCAGGAGTTGCACTTATATTAGGGAGTATGCTAACTAATCTCTCTGAAAAGATTGTAATCTGTTTAACAGTGTCCTGCGATGAGTGTCTTGAGCAGGAGTGACTTGCTCTGCTCTGACCGCCGGTCTCTTGGGAGCGAGAACTTCGTAGTGACTGTGCAGGTGATGTTTGAGAGGCTCATGTAAGCACTGTTTAGCAAGGGGCAGTGATGGTAGGACGTACCCTGGAATACAGAAAAGAGATTCTGAACTGTATTGGATTGCTTTAAAGACACAGTGACTTAAAGACTCTCTTTGAATATAAACCGGTTTCTAGTACAGTTCCTAGTAAGCAGAAGAGATTTGTTGCTGAAGCTTTGCTTATGTTTTTAATGGTATTTGGCAATTTTCTGACCCCTGGGTGGATTTGTCTGTAGAGCTGTGTAGGAACAACTAAGATGAAATGAAGTATACAGCTGGCATGGAAATAAAGAAGTTCGTGACTGCACAGTTGCTCTAGGATGGTCACAGAGATAGAAATAAACTAACTTTAGTTTGCTGTTCCTTAGTTCGTAGTTTAGTTCTGAAGTAGAAGGGTTTGAAATTACCTCAATAATTTAACGGCCTTCTGTTCAGGAATGGATGTTGGACTGTGTTGGTTTCACCTGTGAAATAGGAAGTGAGAGCAATTAGTTTACTTTCAGCATTTAATGATGAAGTAAAAGTGCAATAGTTGTATAAAACACAGATGTTCTTTTTATTTTTGTAATATGCATGAACAAAAAGAAATTCCCCAAAACAAAGCTTTTCAGAGCCTACAGTGTGACAGCATAGTTCAGTGTGGTTTTTTAATAGTCATGGTGATTCATGTCAACTCTAAAGTATAATTTGTTCTTGATTCTGCTTCTTGTGTGACTTGTCGATTTTATTTGGCTAATAAAATCAGCCTAACGTACACTTTCATAATACTGGTGAGTACTGCATTAAAAAGAAACATGCTAAACACCTGTGTACGTAATGAATTGATACTGGCACAGATCAGTGGAAGTGCCTCTCATTGTTAGTTTTGACATTAGCTAATGAAAAGGCAGTTTAGAACAGCAGTAACACCTTTGATCACAGTAAATCTCTATGGGTCGCTGGCTGTATTACAGCTGTGACAGACTTGCAAAATCAAAGCTGTGCCTTGCCCTGCAGGCTTGTGTAGGATGCTTCGGTGGACGATGTTTACCCTCCTGAACTGAGCGAGCAAGCTGTCGGGTTTGTGTTGTGTGTCGAAGGAGTTGCAGGCCAGGCGGTGCGGCGGCAGTCCCAGCTCTCCGACTCCAGGCTCCGCTTCCAGGAGCGCAGACCTGCAGGGAGCCCGGTGGTGCGCACAGGGGACACTGGCAGGAGGTGTGCTTGAACTCGGTCACGTACTTTGTGCGTACAAAACTTCACAGTCAGTGATGCCAAAATATTTAAGGTGGTTAAAAATGTAGTTTAAAGCTCTCAAATGCTTTATGGTGTTCTCCCCCCAATCCAACTTAGATCCCTTCTGTAAAGCAAATTTTGCTTTCATTTAGCATTGAAAGACCTAAGTGGATAGTGTAGGTTGGAACACTGGTTTATTATCCTGCCCTGTCAGCTGATACTATTGTCGCAATATAATGGCATTGCTATTGCTGCTGGAAAGGGTCTGAGCCGGAGTGGTGCTGAGGACCCCAACCTCCCGTTCAAGTCTGAAAACAGAGCAGCTTCTTTTTTCTATGTACCTCAGAATGTTCTTTCTAAAATGCAAAAGTTTGGTTTAAATTCTTAATTAATCTCCTAAAAATAAAACTGGAGGACACCCTTCTGAGATGCACACAGTAAACAAAAACATGGTGTATTTTGTGAGAATGGGATTTTGCTCCCCCAGTCTGTGAGATGATTGGTTTTCTAACAGAAGGTAGTTTGTCCAAGCTCTATAAAAGGATTGCTTGTCTTATAGTAGCTATTACGTATTAGTGTTTATCAGGTAATCATCAGTTTGTACCACATTTGCCTGGTGTGCGTTGTTATGAATCTCTGCTTCCTAAGCTGTTTAATAGGAAGAAGGCATTTCCAATACATTTTTTTCAAACTGTGCGTCTGTATATAATACCTTGGATTAATATTAGGTGACTGAAAGTGTAAGCCCCAAAATTTCAGTCTTTCACCTTAGCCAGAGGTGTAGTTTACAAAACAATGGGTTGTTTAATGTGTTTTGCATAACTGATTCTGTGATCTGGTGTGCGCAACCCTTAAAGATGCGTTTTCTGCGTGTTATTTTTGTATTTCTTAAATGAATGAAACAGTTACGTCCCTGCTTCACTTGAAAATGTATTTCACAGTGCAAGCACACTATAAGGAGTTTTGAGCCAGCCTGAACAAGCACTATTTGCTTTTGTTGATAGGCTTCTTTTAGGTCTCCTATTGAAGTATCACTACTCTACTATTTATGGTATGTGCGTGTATACGCGCACGCACATGTTACCTCTACTTCCACTTACCTTTAATGAGTATTTATTTGTACTGTAATGTAAGTATTCCTATTGACAGGTGTCGGGTGTGTATTTCTTACAAGAAGACGAAAGTCTTTCTGCTACATATCTTTACCTAGGACTTTTTTATCACTTACCTGTATATTAGGACTTTTAGAAGGGCTGATGGAGTTGGATGCTTTCCATCTTGATGTTCCTTCAGTAAATTCTAGTCCTTTTGCCTTCTCTGCTCCCAGAACTCTCCTCGATTTCTGTTATATATAAAGGGGAGGAAGTATATAGTCACATTTGAACTGATACCTTGTGTTTGTATGGTTCTAAGTGTGTTTTAATCATATCTATATTCCCCTTAAAAACATCTGACGCATCTTGTGGGGAAAATGGGTAGTGGGAACGCTGAAAGAGCAAGGGCTGTAAAGCTGTAGTTTCATGCAGAAGGGAAACATTCTTCAAATTCTTGTATTTCCTGTAGTTCTCCTATCTACTGAATAGACAGAACAGTTAAAAAGATGGAACACTTCAGGTATAGGCTGTAGCCAAAAATAAAAAAAAACCCCTAGCATAAAAAATAAAATTCAAGTACTGTTCTCTATCCTTGGTTCAGCCTTTGCCAGTAGGAGTCCTAAACCAAAAGTTGCAACAGCATTTTCTTAAGTACTTTCTCAGTGCGGTTGATCTTGGTGTAACTTTTTGTTTGGGTTTTTTTTTTTTTTTGTTTTTTTTTTTTGCTAAAAGTCTGTTGGGCGAAGCTGTGGTATTGCCTATTGCTGTTACAGAAAGCATCAAGCTTAGAGCACTGGCTATTCTCAGATTGTCAGCCATCCAAGTAACCAAAGCTCCTTAACTTTGAAAACTAGATGTCAAGCCCAGTCAGACTAATAATGCCATCTGTCTGAGGCATCTGGATATTAACCCTCTTAGTCTGCTGCATACACTTTCATTCCTGAGTGCTTTCACAAATGGAAAATGCACAGGGTTGGAAAGAACAGCTCTTCCTCAAAAAAAAAAAAAAAATCGAACTACACTGTATAGAGCTGTATAATTCTGGTACATATTACATTCATTAAAGTACTATAAATATCTCTTTTCATGTGTAACGCAGTAAGGAACCGATGCCAATTTAGAAAGGGATTTCATTTCTGGCTGGAAATGTGTCAAGATGCACATTTGCTCACTACCATCAAAGTACAAATCACTGATGAACACTGCAGAAAAATGCCTTAGAAGCAGAATGAGCTGACAAATCTGAAAATACTTCAGTTGTTCAAATGCTACTTCATGCCATGCGATTTCCAGCTAGTTTGTCTCACAGAAGCCCTGTTCTCACTGTTTTGAATCAAAAGGCGTGCAAAGCTGCGCATCTGAAACTATGCTGTTAAGTCTGTAATCTAGTCAATATAAAAGATGGATATCATCTCAGTCTCTTCCGTCCTTTCTGTAACTTTTGTTGCTTTCTGTGGTTTTACAATGGACTTTTCCTATTTTGTAAGAAATCTTGCTTTCCACAAAGTCGTGGAGGGGAGGAAGTGTGGGTCTAGTCACTGCAGGCACTGACTGGGAAGAAGAAAGATCCAGTCTCTGTTTCCAGCATAGACTTGGATTAGAGCACTGCTGGATAAAGTGCACAAGTAGTGTTTGGGACTGGAGGTTCATCCTCTTCTAACTTGTTCTCTTTCTCTGTGGATCAATAATGTTCTCTGTACGGCACGCTAACACAGCTTCAGTGGAGAGCCTCCCTCTTCCTCTCCCAACCACACACCCTGATGAACAAATTACAACAAGGAGGGCAGGGCATGGCCCTGGGGGGAGCCTGTGCTTACCTCCCTATTGTATAACAGTACTGGCAGCTGTGTTTTGAAATAAGTTGCTCCTATTTCGTCCTCCAGGTCCCCTCCCTCCTCAAAAGGGATGTCCTCTGCTGCCGGGCTCCCTGGCTGGGTTGCAGAGTCGTAAAAGATTTCTGATGCTGAATTCCCAGTTCTCTCTGCGTGGTGATCTAGTACCTCTTCAGGTTTTAGTAATCTTTTAAGTTTACTGGGTAACAAATCCGGCCAAAGTCCTTCACTGTGATTTCATTTGGGCTTGTTTAATTGTTTTCTTTCCACCACTGCTGGAATAAGGATGCTCTGTTTACTGGCGAGAGCTCCTTAGAGTCCTGTCTGATTGCAAGTTCAGGACTTCTGCCCCGAGATCACTACTGAACTGCAGGATGGTTGTAGTTGTAATTGTTAATGCCTTTTGCATAGGATATTTAGGAAAGTGCATTCTGCAAGAGACGTAATGCGAGCTTTCTACTGTTATTTTCATGGAGACGTACCCTCCTGAAAAAGAGAGATCCCCAGGAGCACGAGGGGGGTTTAAGCCTTTGGTGCGAATTGCCATGCCCTTTCCCTTTAGGCACACCATCCACTATTTTCTGCAATTTTAAATGTAGTCAAACAATTTTTTTAAAATTATTTTTCTGTAAATATATCATTTAGAAGTTGTTACCGGAGCTTTCTCTTACTTACCCAGCACCAGCTAGAATCCGGGCCTCTGCTCTGTGGTATCAACGTTCTTTTTAAAGCCTCTTTGAGGCACGAGCTTGGTGATGAATCACTCCCACGTGTGTTTTGGAAATGTTAGGTTGGGTTTGTGTGTAGCTGGTGGCAATGGGGAGCTCTTGTTTTCTGTGTGCTGGGGAGTCAGCTGAGAGGGAGTTGGGAAACATCGCCTTTGGAAGGAAGACTGGGAAGGAAGAGCTGGGCTTGTTTTATTGCTGGTGCTGCTCTAGGCCAAAAGTGTTGCAACGAGCTGGTGCCACACGCTCTCTAATGCCTTCTCAAAGCTGTTTTCTTTCTCCTTTGCAGGGTGCGCTTCTGCATGGAAGGAGAGGATGGGAAAGCTGAGCCCTGAAAAGCACACCACGAAAGTCCCGTAAGTGAACAGAAACCCGAGCTGAGCCCCTGACACAGAGTTCCCGCTCTGAATATGCTATGGAGATTGAGCAGAAAGAGGTGTTTGCCCAGAAAATACCGAGCAGGAGAATGAAGGACAGTCCGTTGTCTGCGAGGAAGACGTGCTGCATGAGATGGCTTTTTCTGTTCAAGGTAAAATAACATGCCTGCAGAAACAATCTTGCCTAAATTTTCGTGTGTGGCAGCTGTGTGATTTATTCATTTGTGTTAATGTTGCAGCACGTTGTGTTAACGATAGTAGGGTAGTGGACTGTGTTTCTTGGCTTTTGCAAAGAACAAAAAATGAAGTATTTTCAAAAATTTCAAGAAGAGAGCGTGGGAATGAGTGTACAAGAAGTAATAGTAGAGAGACTTGGGGTGGGGTGGCGAGATGCTGAATGAAAATAGGTTTGGTTTTGCTGGTCTCTCAAAGTATGCAAATATTAATTAAGGCATACAACATCTTTATGAAGCATACGGGTTGTTTATTATAGGAAGTAGGAGCAGAAGCATTAAGGGATATATTATAAAGACAAAGAATCCTATTAAAAGGATATCTTAACACTTCAGCAAAAATTTTGTGGGGGAAAAAAAATCCCATGTTTTGAACCATAACCTAAACTTTTTCTCAAGTCCATGTGTTCAGCCTGCAGCGAGAACTGGGCGCTTCAGTAGGTGTAGAAATGGGAGTCAAAACTAAGGACTCACGAGGCAGAGGGACTTGGTGGTATTTAGGCACCTGAATACTGGCCTTGGCCTTTGTTCCAGTGCCTGCAACAGTTGTTTTTACAGCTTTCTTCCTGAATGTTAATTTTTCCTTTTGAGCGCTCAATTCCAAACTGTAAAATCTATCTGAAAATCTTCCAGTGAGTTTCTGATAAATACGAAACATGACTACAGGGCAGGAAGCCTGTGCTTCTGACAGAGCTGACTGCGGGTGACAACAATTGCTTGTGCTATAGGAAAGGGTAAGAGGAGGAGCAGGAAGAACATTTTTAGCTGAGCTGTTACGGCTGTGTAGGGTGAGCAATAGGACGGCTTACGCCCCTGAAGTCACAGCCTAAGGGTGAACATGGCCAGGGGCTGTTATTGTAAAGGTGGTAATGTTATGGTGAAGCTATTGGAGTAAACCCACCATTTTTATAGGAAAGGTGATTTACGTTAAAGAATAAATGAAAACATGTTTCATAAACCCCAGTTTTGCTGGGCTGCGGCAGAGGAGTGTGGAGGTGGGACATCCACCAGCAGAGGGCAACAGTCCCAGAGGCTGGAGATGCTGACAGCTTCCGCAGCATCTCTGCCTGGGGAGCGGCATCCCGGTGGGGGGAGAGTGCTGGGGTGGATGCTCCAGCCCCCTCTCCTCTACAAACCACACGCTTCACAAAACAGTGCTTCAGCGGGAGTCTCTTCAGCTTCAGCTGCCAAAACATCACTGATTCCAGCTCTGGGAAGGTCCCTACCTAGAAGGTCTCCTAGAGCTTCCTTTTGAGCCTTGGATCCCCGTGAGTTGCTGTAGTAGCTAAATTTATCTGCTGTTTTGGTTTTGTTATGTGAAAGCAGTATGGCATGCTCTAAATTCTAGCAGTGGCTGGGCAGCAGATACCTTCAGGACTTCTCTGCCGAGGCGCCTCATGCTCTGGGTCCGTTGGGAGCCAGTGCCGTACCTGAGAACCACCTCCAAGTGACTTTGGTTAGCCGCTGAGATACCAAGACACCTATTTCAGCTAATACCTTTCACTGTTTATCTTATATTAGTTTTCTTAGTGGACCTTTTCCCAGAAAATGTACGGTCTAAATACAGATCTATCTAAATTAATATTTACTTAATTAGAGTCACAGAATAATTTTAATTGGAAGGGACTTCTGGAGGTGATCTGGTTCAAACATCCCTCAAAGCAGGACCAGCTTCAGGGTAAGGTCAGGTTGTTCACTCAGGGGTGTGTGTGTATATATATCTATTAAAAAAAAAAAAAAGTTTGATTATAAGATTGAGACTTATATATCTTTTGAAAACAAAATGAAAAATAACTTAGACTGAGAAGATGCAGCCTTGGAAGCTTCCATGAATGCAGTGTTTTATGTGTACCTTTCACAGCTCTTCAGTGCAGAAGCCATAGGGGTTTTGGTTTTTGGTTTTTTTTTGAGAAAGATGATTAATAATTTGGTGGTGAAAAGGAGAGCTGCTAAAGACAGCAAATTGTTTATGATATGGGTCTCTGGAACCTGTATATTGGTATATACCTGGAAACAGAGGCGTGAGGGGTTCCTGGCTCACTGCTGACACTGTATGATCCGGTGGTGGGTTTTGGGGAGGAAACCCTTTCTGGCTTCTGCTGAAGCTGTGGAGATTGACGGGGTCTTGTCTGGGCATATTGGTGCTCTTCACAGAATTAAATTCTCGGGAGCACTCACTGTGCTTCCTCAGGGTTAAACCAGCCACCAGACTTTGGGCCGGCAGAGGGTTTTGGATCAGATTGGCAGGGCTGTTTTTATTCCCTCCCTTCCTGGCATTTTTACTGAAGAAATTCCTTGCTGTTGTAGGGGCATTGGCAATGCTTTCATCTCTTCTCTCCCTGCAGCTCGTTAGAGTTGGGGGGGGGGTGTTGGTCTTTCACTGTAGATCTGAACATTGTCACAGGAATCTGGAAAGGTTTTGATGGGACAGGGAATGGCAGTACTGGTTGGAATGGGCATTCTGTGGACCTTCTACTCTGAGCATCGGTTGTATGATTGAAGGTAGATTAGATGTAGGAGGAATTTAGGACTACTTGGGACTAGGAGTTTTTGAAAGAGGCTGGAAAAATTTCACCGATCAGATATTAATTCCTTTTAACTGCCCGCTCTTTCAAGATACCAATCTTTGCACTTAAAAACAGGCAAGAAATTTTCATCTGGGGGTTGTTACCCAGTCACGATTATTTTGCAAAGCTGCCATAAAAGATAATCTCTGGTTGCCGGAACATGCCTTTGGCCTATTCCGGCAAGGACTATTCCCTGGTTTGCTTTTGTCTGTCACTGGGATTTACCTTTCCATGGCTGCTATTGGAATTTGCAGAGTCCAGCGTATATATGCTGGTGGGGCAAAGTGCGTAAGAAGGTATTGCTGGTTTGGTTCAACCCGAGTGCCTAGTTCCTGCGTGGACAGAAGTGAGATATAGATATTTTTTTTTCATAGTGAAAGCCTAATATTTTATTATTTTAAAACAATGTGTTAATAAAAATACATGGGTACTTTGCAGCAATTTGAGGCCCTGTTCTTGTATCTAGACTTTTTATGATTACTGAGGGACTTGCTCAATGGAAACAAGCTCCAACACTTGCTTTCTAGGTAAATTCTACTATTTTTAGTATAATTACTTTTTCTATGGTTTGAACTTGTGTCTTGTGGTTTTGTGTGTTGTGCATCAAGAGCGTAGGACTGAACGGACACTCGGGAAGTACTTGAGGATCCGGATGTGTTAAACCAATAGTTCAACAGGATTCTCAAAAGGAAAAAGCAGGAATTTTGCCTGAATCTGGTGTGGTTGGCTTCATGGCTTTATTTGTATTTCTTCTGTTTATGGGGAGGCTGCCAAATGGTGTTTAAACTCTTGACTCTCCATCCCTGTGTGACTTTGATTAAGTCCTTTCATTTCCAGGTGTGTTAAGTTTTCTTATCTGAAGAGTGGGGGTGATGTCTGATTAAGACTCTCAACAAGCTTCTGAAACCCTCATGTGGAAAATGCAATAGCATCTGTTCAATCATCATTGCTGATATATTTTAATAGATGTATGAAACTTAGGTTGGTAAGGAGGAGGATGTGGTTTGAGGAGAAATGTAGAAGAGTGGGGTAATTTTATTTACAAAAGAGACAGAATGGTATCTTGCAGGAGAAATCTCTCGATACTTCTACTTACCTCTTTCCTTTGCACAAGAACGTCTTGTGAATGGAAAAGTAATGAAGAAAGCAAAATTTCTTGTCTTTATTATAATGAACCTGTAAGGCCTTATTGTTGCAGAATAAGATTGAGAAAATCTTTTAATGAAATGAGGAAAACATACAGCTTTAAGTAAAAGTCTCTGCATTTGTATCACTTGGAATAAAAATGGTAAATATGATTTAGTCCAGTGCTTCAGGCAAAACAGCACCTGCAGTTTAGAAGGACCCATATTGCCTATGCAGCATGTATTTGACTCGGTAGATTGCATAGAAGGACAGCACAATTTTCATAAATTGGGGAAATTTATAAATTGGGGCTAGAGCCTGCTTTCTGCAGAGCGTGTGGGGAGACCTGGGGGGGGGGGGCTGGGACCCTCTCCCCTGTCAGCAGAGCAGAGCATCACCAGTCCTCTCCTGCTGCTGCCCCGTGCATGGGTTTGGCCTCATGGTCTGTACCGGGGATTTTCAGCCCACTAAAACTTTTCTTTGGTCTATAGATTGCAAGGATTAAAGTAGTTGTGGGCCACTCGGCTCATCCACCGGTCTCCCCAGAGGCCACCTCTCGCGTGGTGGAGGCAAGGGCACTGATCTAAGGACTAAGATCAACAGCCGACGGACGGAAGGATGGATGGATGGATGGATGGATGGATGGATGGATGGATGGATGGATGGATGGATGGATGGATGGATGGATGGATGGATGGATGGATGGATGGATGGATGGATGGATGGATGGATGGATGGATGGATGGATGTCGGGGAGAGGAGAGCTGCTTCCTCCTCCCCGTCCCGCTGCCCGGTGCGTTCCCGCTCTCCACCATCGCTCCCCCCGCCACCCTTAGGACGGCTCGGGGCGGGCCATTGACCTATTTCGTTCCTTGCTGCCGTAATCGGGGGTTGTGCCAGCGGCGCTAACCGGAGCCGGGGCCGGGAGGGCGCTCACGGCGGGGGCCGCGCCGAACCATGGAGGAGGAGAGGTAGGGACCGGCACCGAGCCTTTGTGTCTGGGCCGCACCGTCGCGGGGGGTTGAAGGGGGGATTTGCCCGGAGGGATGCGGGATGGGGGTGCCGTTCCCCGCGGGGATGGGGATGCTGCGCGGCGGGGATGGGCTTGCCGTTCCCCGGCGGGATGGGGATGCCATTCCCCGCGGAGCTGGCCGGGACTGTGCACAGGCATGCGGGACGCCGTTTGCGGGGATATCTTCCCCCCCCGTTGGTGCCCTCCTGCAGAAATACCCCCAGCGAGGAGCGCCTGCCGTGTTCAGTAAGATGGTGCAATGTCATGGTGACGGGCTGCTTGGCCCCCTTCGTGCTTCCACCCGAAGGAAGAGAGCGGTTTTTCGGTGGGATGTGGTTTAGATATGAAAAGCCGAGGTAAGGGAGACAGGTCCAGCGGGGGGGTTTCTGACACGGCTGGTGGAGCGGGGAGGTGTGGGATGGCAAAGGTGGGCTGGCGGGATGCGGGGTCGCTCCATCAATGAGATGTGCTTCCCCGAACGCTGGGCTTGTGTCTGCCTTGCTTGTGTCTTGAGCCTCGAGCAGCACACCCGCTGATATTTGTTGCCTTTTTTGAGTGATGAATGAAAATCTCTTAAGGTCTCTGAAGCCTTCAGGGGTCCATTTACCTGCCTGTGTATGTGGAAGCTGTGCACCGCACAAGTGTTACGGCGGGCGGGAGGGGATCCCATGTCTCTCTCACACGGTAGCCGGGCCATATATACTTGATTTCCTGCAAGGCAGCTATTGTGCTCCAAAACCTGTGTGCAGAAGTGCTCGCAGAGCCCACCGAATGTCCACTGAACGCTTGAAAGAGGTTATTGCTGTGTGGGGACTTCGTAGATGCTGGAGAGATGTTCGGTGTTTTGGCTCTGCCTTCGTTCTTCCTCCCCGCTGTCGGGGTGCCTTTCGCACACCAGAAGCTCACTTGTTACTGCTTCAAGCTAAACATTAAACTGGTGGTGTTTTTTTTTTTTTTTGGTATTTTTTTTAAAAACAGGATATGCTGAGTGCTTCCTTTTGTGCTGGTGACCTTGCAGGGGCTGGGGGAACAGAGAGGGGGCTTGACCTGCTGCTAGTACTAATTGTCAGGGCTTGACAGAAGTTTTGTTTAAATATGATACATTGAAAAATTAAGCTGGGATCAATCTCTGAATTCTGGATTTTTTTCCCTCTGTTGAGGGAAAACACTGGCAGCAGTCTGCGGGAGTTGCTTTCCAAGCTCCAAAGGGCAGATTTCTACCCTTCTGTGATTCAAGGGTTGCAATTGTTTGTGTATTTAATGTGCAAACCAAAACTTTCCGCCTGCCACATCTCTCTTTAAATTACAATGCAGTGCTTCTGCTTCCCATAAGGGTGTGAGTGGCCACCTCTGGATATTAGTGCAGATATTAATTAATTCCAAGTGCCTTGAAATCTTAGCTTGTCATGCTAGATGCTAGTCCGTGGAATGGGTTTTCCTTCTTTTTTTTGTTTATGTGTACATATAAATGAGTCTAGTGTTTGAGGAAGTGGAGCGGAGCTGTTTTGATACCCCAGGCTGGGATCATCCTTGGCACTATTACTTATTACCTTTTTTTACGGTTACCAGCAATGGTCTCATTTTGACTGCAGACCATTTGCTGGGGGTGCAGCAGTGAAAAAGTCACTGGAAAAAACACCTGGACTGTTTTGCCTTATCCATTTTTTCCCAGACCATCTGGTTTTAGGGCATTAAGGACTGTCCCCATCCGCATGTTCTCTGCCTCTGGAGGTGAGGAACGATTACCCAAATTGTTGCTTGTATTTCTAGTTTTTTGGGAAGAGGAAGGTGATCCTGAACTGGTTGCGGGCAGTAATGATGTGGGATTTGACTCTTGGCAAGGAAAGCTGGAAATATTCGCCTGCACTCTGGTTCGAAAGGGCACGTCGTGTGGCACTGCGCCGCGGCTGCTTTGCCTGCTCTGAGCAAGTCCTGGAAAGAGGTGTCGACAAATGACCTTGGTGGGCAAACACCGTGGGCTGGTTCTGTTCCCGTTTTTGTACTTTTGCCCCGCATTTCAACTCGGATCTGTGTCATGCACATTAGGCCTCGAATTTTACACTCTGTGACTTTCACGAGAGCGGAATTCCCTCTGGTTTTTGATGTTATTGCTTCTTCCATTTTTGTAGTCGGTGAGGAACACATTGTTGGTGCTCGCATCACCTCTGACTCTGGTCCTAAGCCTGCCTGGACTCAAATATCCTGATAACTTGCACATCCGAGTTGTTCAGTGGTATCATGTGCCCATGTCGTTGCACGTGGGCAGAAGCAGCCAGAGGCAAGGGAGATTTAACCTGAAACATTCATGTTTGGCAATAAATTGTTTCAGAATCCTGATTTTCTTTTACTGTGCTGATAGGGACTTTCATTTTATGGAGAAATTACATAAGGCTGTATGATAGGGCACAGTACTCTGGTTCTGAATTTGCAAGATGTGTTTGAGTTTGAACAGGAAAGAAACCCCCTAGAATGTTAATTTTCTTGGTTAAAGAATTAAAATGCCTGCAGTTTTAGCTTTGTCTTTATGTGGGGGTAGTCTCTTCATAGTATTTGTTTGAGAAATACAACCTTTGCCTTTGAAAGCAAATGGTATTGTCATATCTGAGTTATTTTGTGTTGTTTCCATTACTGTCAGCAAAGACTTTTCTTCTCTGTAGTTCCTGAAGTCTGCTTTTCCCCTGAGGTCTCCTTTGATATGAATATCTTTTGGGGATCTGTTGTGTATCAATTGTGTGTTTTTCTAAGCTGTGTTTTTCTCCATGTTGATGTAGGCACTGAAAAAATTCAAGAAAATAGGAAAATAACATTGCTATAAAAAAGAAATATTCATTTCCATTATGCTACCTCCCATATGTTTTAATGATAGTATATTTCTCTGAAATCTGCTCAAAATCCATCTAAGTATTTGGATTTCTTCAGTCACATTCTTCTACTATCTTTGTGTATACCTAAAGAAAAATTCAGAAATTGAGATTTTTATAAATATGCCATTACACTGATATCTTTTTCTTACTGAGTCTGCCTGACTCGAGAAATAAAACTATTGGACATAACATATTTGGTCCATGATTTAGGCCATTGATTCTAAACAGAAAATGACTCCAGTTAAGGTGGAATGATTTGTCATTTTGCTAAGACTGAATTAATATTTTGGTCTCGATTTATCTTAGTAGAGGCATTTAAGTTTTGAAGACTAGTAGCTGCTATTGGTTATCTATCACAATTTTAGATCAGAGCTATGCCAAACCTGGCAGAAATTGAAGATTCACATTTTGCAGCGGTGATTGTAATGTATCCCACAAAGAAGCTCCATAGGCTTTGAAAATTTACGGTTACCATGTCACTTCTAAGTTAATATAAGGATATGAAGTGCCTGCAAGGCGTTGGGTTGCCAGTGCTGTGGGAGGACAGGTCGATGAGCCCTATTGACTCTGGCCAACCTTGCGGGGCTGAAGCTCCGCAGTGTTATGGGACAACCCCAGAGAGCAGACTTCAGCCTGTGGTTCACAGACAGGAGATGAGAGCAGCTCCCAGAGATACCCCCAGTGGGATGAGGCTGGTCTGGACATGTCTGGAATCCCATCATCTCTCCAATGTGAGAGCCTGGTGGAGAGGGACCTTCGTGGTGTCCACACGTAGGCTAGGAGCCCAGCGGCTGTTCTCCCAGAAACAAGAGCAGAAGCTTATCCTCTGCTCTGAAGGAGAGTGCGTTTGAGATCTACCCCTCCTTTAGGGTGAACTCCTGTCTCCAGTAAAGCCAGTGGTAGAATTGGTTTTGGCAGAGCTGAGATTTTTGTTCCTGGGATTTACCAGCTCTCTGCACGGCAATAATCTTGCCAGGGGACAGTTTAGCTCTAAGGAAGGTTTTTATTCTTTCACATAATCTACAAAGACATCTGTAATTACTGCTGGTAACTAAGGCAACCCAACTTTATAGTTGATACAGAGCTACGGGTTATGGGTTTTTAAAATACCTTTGTGTTGGTTGGTATGCGGCCGTGCTCAGGCAGGAGCTGTGCTGCGAGCCCGCAGGTGGCTTGCGCCGAGCCCTGCTCGTGGGTCTTGGAGAGGAGGAACACGGTGTAAACGGGGTTGTGATTAGCTTCGCTGCCTTAATTGGGGACTCTGAAATCGGGGTTCATTTGTTCTACTTGGGGACAGCGCTGAAAGGCCACGCAGGAGGTGGCAGTGGGGTTGGCTCTCTCTGAAAGTAAGAGCTTCTTTGCTTATTTTAGGAGAATCCTGCTGTGTCCCTAACGAGGATGTTCATCTGGCCCAGGGAAATTAAATCATTTGTCCATTCGCTCGGTGCACGGCCTCAGATAGCCCAGGAATAGAACAAATTGCTCCTGGCAGCCGGCTTGCGAGTCCCACTGGTGTGGTAGGACATCAGCGAGGCAAACGTGAAGGTGCTGGGGGGAAAGTCTCTGTGGTCGTGGGGTGCAGGGGCTCCAGCAGGTCCGAGTGGTCTCGGCCAGTGCCTTTGATCAGTGTTCCTCCTTTGCTTTGCCCCATTAATATAATCATGTAATAAGGGTAATCATTCTTAATGTTGTACGGAAAAAACATCAGAAAAGGACTATGCAAAGCACTGTTTTGGTCATCTCAGGGGTAGCTTTTGCTTTGTGGCAGGTTGCATTTGCTTGGAGCGTTTAGGTTCTTGTGTTTTTACATTGGAGATGTGTCGGTGACCTCTGAGAGTGTGTGCACGGGGGTGTGAAATCTTTCTCCCAGATAAAATCATCCTCCGTCCATTACTGGAACACAGTTCTGTGGCAGCTGAGTCAGTCTCAAAGATGAGTTAAAGGCTCTTGGCCATTAATTTTTCAAATGTGTTTTTTATATGAGTCATTTGGAAAAACTTTAAATAGCATATCTTGATTTTTTTGAAACAAGTTTTTAACCAGACAATCTGCAGTATTTTCTTATGGTGAGCCTTCGGCAAAATGTGAAATCCACCCCTGCTAATAAAACTGAGGATGCCTTTTAGGATGCTTTTTAAAAAGTTTTTTCGTGCTTTTTAGGAAGAACTGATTGATCTTTTTTCATAAATTCCAAAGCAAGGTTTTTGCTTTTAAAATACACAGACAAATGTTGGTGGAGTCGAGGCTTTTTGAAGGCTTGTTGATCTGACACTTACTTTGGTGTTCAATGAAACTTGCCGTGTCCTTTGAACTGTATCTCTTGCCAACGGAAAAGTTTGAAAATAATGAATCTTGTCTAAGGCACTGGAGTGCTAATAAATAAATCTCAGCGGTGTGCTTTTTCTTATTAAAGAAACCTCATGATTTTGTGTGTGCATCACTTGATTTTGGACCCTGCGAGGTCTATCGTGATGATGACCGAAGCAGTGTCCCGCAGCGGTCCAGCTGTCCGGCCCCAGGAGCGATGGGTACAGCTCTCCTTGCCGCCGCCTTTTGGTTTCACTTTCTTTTTTTTTTTTTCTTTTTCATTTTCTTTTTTGTTTGTTTTGTTTGCTTCCTGTATGTGTTTCAGCTTTGGAGACTTGAAAGCTGGCTGACGTCACTTGCGCTTCCAGAGCCTCATTTTTCACTCCTTGGCTCCGCGTGCCACACGGGCAGGTTTAGCTGTTTTGAAGAGCAAGGGTTTACGCTGGGGGGTTCAAAGCTGTGGTCAAACTTCCCTTGGCTTAAGATGCCGGTGCTTTTGATAGATACAACATTGAAGCTTCGTGAATTTGGCCGTATCCCCGGAGCAGGGAGATTCCCTGGCTGGGGCGTGCAGACCTGGGGAGGCACTGAGTGCTGCTGCTGCTCTGTGCCCACGAGCGCCGCCAGTGGTACGTGCGGCACAGAGTGAGTCCGGCTTTCTATGGGGACACAACAGCCAGCTGTGTCATTGCCTGGTTCCAGTCCCTTGAATACCGAACATTTAACAAGAGGTAGTCTTCTTTCTGGTTTATTTATTTTTTTCTTTTAATCCAGCCACGCTAAGCTAATTGGATGATGGCTGTAACGCAGTCTGGGAACTTGTCTCCCTCAGCCGGGACATGTGGTGAGTGGTGCTGTGCGCAGCCTTGCGGCTTCGCTCATGACTGAAAAATATTTCACATGTTCGGCAAAGGGAAGGAATTGGACTTGGCTGGTTTTTGACATTAACCTTTGTCTCGGGCACAAAGCTGGAGGCCGCTCAGTATGCGGACGTGTATTGGAGCTGCGTGCAGCTCGGCCGCTATTTGGCGTCTTGTTTCTAGAAGGACCATGCAGCCCTCTGAGGACAGCTGGGGGGCAAAGAGCTTTGTGTGGTCTCAAGGGACACGGGGCTGGTAAGAGCCACCCGTGAGGAGCAGGCAGTGGGGAGGGTGTAGTGTTCAGCAAGGGTTTTCCACTATGAAGGGGCGGTAAATTGTGAATAATTGTGTTTTTCACAGGAAAAGTCACCGTGTGTGAGTATACATGTATATAGATGTATGTGTGTGCATACACGCTTTAGCAGAGGCTGGCAGGCGGTTCTGGGGAAGGATCCCTCCACACTTACCTGGCTTTGTAGCCTTCTTCAGACATCGTTTTCTGGTCACCAGCAGTCAGGATGCTGAGCTGCATTGCTTTAACAATGAGACTATTGGTTTAACCCGATTCAGCCTCTTCGATTGCAGTACAAGCCCGACTAAGAAGGGTGGCAGGGAGGGACGGGCAATCGTGAAGCTGAGGCAGACTGTCCTGTGGAAGGAAAACTCTGAGAAGGTCTTGGATCTGAAGCACGGCGGTGATAGGGTTACCTCCTGAGGTCTGCTGTTTGCTTGGGGTTGGCTTTCGACAGGGACAACCTTGTCTGACTGACTTGTCTTGTTTGCCTTTGCCTGCTGGTGGGTTTGAGGGGTGAGCTGTGGGGGTGAGCACAACGGGGACCTGTCTCCCAGTGCTGCTTTTTTCATAGGTGAAAACCTTTAGCTCCGAGTGATTTCCCACACTTTCAGATCAGGGAGGTAGAGATATTGACCTGATGTCAATTCTGTATAAAGAGCCAATGCTCCAAACAAAGCAATGAGGACGCGTATGTGCCTTAGGCACCTGTTGGCCTGGTTAGACCCAGCACATAACTGAGCGCATCTGGTTTGATGTTACCTATATAGCTGGTGGTTCTGGTGGGAAAGTCTGGTTTAATAATTCTTTCTATAGGTTTCAGTGGCACTAAATAGACCTTTTTCTAAGTGGGAAGTGGCCTCTGCCAAGCTAATGCTCCGGAAGCTGCGCAGGGAGTTCTAATACTCCTTTTCTACTTGCTCTGTAGAAGAAGATACAAGTCGTGTATTGTATGCTTGCGTTTTTCAGATGGGACATTGAAAACTAAACTCTGTGTGGATGTTGAAGTATCCATGGTACTCTTGTAGTTCCCAGTGCTGAAGTCTATTTCTATTCAGTGAGGCAATTATGTTCTGGCTTGAATTTCACCTTATACTGCTTTCCTGGCCTCAAGCCTGTGAGGCTGGGCTTTGTCCTCAAGTATTTGGCACTTTTTCCTTTTCTTCCCTGCTGACTGAAATGTGGGCTGGGTTGGCTTTCAACATCCATGCAAAAGTAGCTGCATTTAATGATACTCTTCATATGGTGAACCTGACCCGACTAACAAACATGCGAGTGACTCCATGCACAATGACCTGTGCTGCAGTTTTATGGTACTTTTTTTTTTTTTATAGTGTCGTTGAATCAAACTTTCTGTTCCTTTTTTTTTGTCCCTGTTTTTAGCATTAAGCAGAGTTCCCGATCCTCTGAGGCAGCTGAAGATGAAAAGGACCAGCGCACAGTGACAGTCAACCCCTCTCACATGAGAAAGGCATTCAAGGTCATGAATGAATTACGGAGGTACACTTTTGACTTCGTGGGCACCCTCTCTGGTTTAGCAGAAATGTGGGAACAGAAAACCTTCTAGGAGGCTTAGAAAAAAAAAAAAAGTGCCATTTTTGTCACAGCTAATGGTTGCATGAAGGGTGTTAATAAACAAGTAGGAAGAGACAGCTGAAATATAGCCCTTTTGTGGTGGGTTACTCTTCCTAATCTCAGACCTCGCTGTCTTCCCAGCAGAAGGAAGCCAGCTATGGCTCAAAAACATTATCTGAGCAATAGCTTTCCTTTATAGATGATAATTCATTTAGTCTTTTCCATTACTTACAGCAAATTCAGCTGTAAACTATGTTCTTAACTGAGCTAATGGTCTGAAAACCAATAATAGAACGTTACAGACATTAAGACACCTACGCATAATTACAGACCAAAGATTATTAATGTACTGTTCTTATTCTCTTTAACTAGCAGCGTCACTCAGTCTGGGCTTAGCACTCCAAAGTAGAGGGTGAAAAAAAAAAAGCAACAATTCAGGAAGAATGTCAGCTCTCTACTTGCAATTTTTAAAATCCCAGTATTAGTTAAAAGAGAACACCTTGGTCTCTACACAACTGCGTGGGTACAGGGAGAGTGGAGGCTGGAAAAAATATCAGTGAACACAGTCTTCAAGAACCGCTGTCATAACATCAGTAATGTGGTGGCAGTGGTTAAACCTGAGTTGTTTCTTGGTTGTTATTATCCCATGAACCAGATCATTCAGCAAGCATTTCTCTGACAAGTTCATTTGAGTCTTTTACTCTTCAAATAGAGACTTAGAAGCCCAATTTTTAAAATAATTCCTATGGAGAGTACATGTGTCATACACGTGAACGTATGTGCTGCCTAGTTATCCAGATGGTTTGATGAAAGCAGATAACACCCTTTACTCTTTCTGCACGCTCAAAGTACTCAAAAGATGCTGCAATAGCCCCCTCTCTTCTGTGGGTTAAGTAGTTTCCCAATACACACGTTCTCCAGTGTGGAGAAGGATTAGACACGTCTCCTTCCACAGATGTCTGACAGTGATGCTCAGTTGCATGGGAACAGAAAATGGAAAAGTCTGTTGGAAATGGAAAATATCCTTCCCTTGTAACAATTACATGAAGCTGAGTATGTGGGTTTGTTGCTTTTTTTTTTTTTTAATTGGCATCCCTCTAGTCCTTTCTTTGTACTGCAAGCAAAGGATCTGAAAATAGAGGTTTGTGCAGCTATATTCAGAAATCTATTGTGTTGCTATTATTCCTTTGTTAATTGAAGCGTAGTGGGAATAACTGGAGACTGACAATGTTTCTTATTGCCTGTAGTTAGCTAGATCTTGTACAATACTGAAGTGGTAAAACATAGAAGACTGAAAGCTGCCCTTAAGCACCTGTTTGATGTTTTCATCTTCTGGGCACTTCTTTTTGTCGGCTCCTGCTGCTGTTCTGGAATATACAGTTCTCACATCTATTGTATGTGCATTGAGCTTGCAATCCGTTAAGCTGTCAACAATCGGTGTTAATAGCTACCTTGAATAATAGCACCTCCATTCAAATGCCTCCAGAGATCTCATACAGAGAGTCTAGAAAAATTGTGCTAAGCCGTTAACCCATTTGCTATATATTCCTCACTTGAAATTTTTACTTTTCAAAGGTCGATGAAATTAATTTCATGAGTGGTACTTTAGATAACTATAATCGAAAGAAGAATTGAACAGAGCACCTTTTACATAAGCTGAAGGAAATGAGGAAGCCTCCGTTAAGAGGGCTGTTAAAGAGCTCCCTCTGCTCATTGCCATCACCCCTTCCAAACTGGGGTGAATGTAGAGCACAGACTACCAGTTCCTACTTTCTTCCTGTTTTCCAGCTATAACCCTCCATTTCACAGATGTTTTGTTCATGTATTCCAATATATGGAGAAGAGGAGATATACCTAGTCCATTAGAAGCTCTGTGTGTGTTTATTTGATATGCAGTTTCCTAAAGACTAAGTGCAGCGTGGTGATAAGCATTTCTGAAGAGAAGGCGACATCTAGATTTACAGACACTGATCCTTCTTCAGGCTTGACATTTGAAAAGAACACCCTTATTTTGCATTTGTATGCTCAAACATCTTAAACCAACTTATTGGGAGGCTGAGCACTCCTAGCTGTCTGCATCTGCGAAGCTCTGTGCAAACATTAACTAATGAATCCTCAAAGGACATACGTGGGGCTGGTAGAAAAGGTCACTAGTTAATGAAGTGACTTTTCCAAAGCTGTACAATGAGTCCGTGGGGGAGCTCAGAATTTTTTTGGTTTCTGTTTGGAACCCTGTGCTTTGTCCCAGTCATCCTTAATCCCAGACTAATTCACGTGGTAAACAAAGTCCTCAGGCCCATGGATAAACTCCAGTGATTGACATCTCCTCACTGGGAGATGCTGAGGGCAGCCTCTGTGCTGGTCAGTGCCAGGAGATGTTTTGGTGGTTGCATTCTGTAGGGCCAAACAGGGAAGGAAGGACAGAAATAACGTAATTTTTCCACTCTACTTTTCCCTTGTGGAAAGATGAAAGCACTGCTGGTGTTCCCTTGCCAAGGCTATTTCTTGTCTTACAGATCTACTAGACCTTGGCTCCAGGTAGTGCCCAAACCCTGAAGCTCTTCTGTGCCTTCTCCAAGCCCTACTTGTTTGAGAGGTGGAAGGAGCCCCCTACCCATCCGTTCTTCAGGCAGCATGTATGCCTAGTTTGCCTTTTAGATTTTTTTTTTTTCCTCTGGAAAAAGCAGGACCATAGGCAGGGCTGCGGTATTGAGAGGACTCAGGCTTTGCTTTGTAGATAAGCACTGATAGGAGCTGGTAGCTGAAGGATTAGAGGACCTTCCACTGGGATTTGGCAGAAGCTCAGGTGCCTTGTCTGTAGAGATGGGTCTTCTGCTTACTTTTTCAGACTATACCAATGTAGCTTTTTGCCTGATCCAGGAGTTCTGAAATGATCTTTGTCTTTTCTGGTGTTTTTCCAGCAAGCGGCTCCTCTGTGATGTGGTGATTGTGGCCGAAACTGTGGAGATGGAAGCCCACCGCGTGGTCCTTGCGGCCTGCAGCCCTTATTTTTGCGCGATGTTTACAGGTACTCTTCTTGACAGCAGACACTGCGCTCGCGTTGAATGGGCCATTGCAAACCCGGGGGCTTCTGGTTGAGTCTGCGGCAGGAGCGGCAGCCCAGGCAGCAGGCATGGCCCGCGGGGAAGGGGTTTGCTTGAGAGAAGTAGTACGATTAGGTCTGTGGTTTGCTACACTTGATGGTCATCCTTGGCTAATTCCTTGAGGCACAGTGTATGGGTATGGGGTGGTTATGTGGGTCTGGGGGGAGTGGGTAGCATATGAGTCACGGGAGAACGTCACTATGAGGTTTGGCTTACTGCTTTTTGGGTTGTTTTTTTTCCCCCCCTTAACAAGACCTTGGGTCATGCAAACACATCGTTAACATCAAGCACGTGTGCAGTGCCCTAAATGTTCATGGCGCACATCAAAGGAGTTGCTGGCACAGAAGTTGTAGTTTCAAGGCTCAGCCCTGCCGATGCTGATTTGCAGTCATGGATGTTTAATCTCCTGTGGCACTGCCTGAAATAACACCGTTGTTCTCTCGATCCCAGTGTGTTTTAGCGGCTCTGCCTTTTTGCAGGGTGCGTTGCTGCAGTCCGGTATATTTTGGTAATGGCAGATGCAATCTCAGTGTGGAGGGAGGAAGAGGACAAAATTAATTCTTGCCCTGATCTCCTGGTCCCTGCAGCACGAGCCCTGTGGAGGCTGTGCCCAGGTGGGGCAGCAAAAAAAGCCGTGCCAATCACAAGGCAGGGGAGCGGCCAGTGTATTTATGTCATTCCAGTAAAATTAGTCTGGTCAGGAGCAAATTACCTTCTTTTTCCTTGCCCTCCTTTTCAGGAGAGGAACCGACGTAACTAAATACAAAGAAAACGATTTTACACTCCAGTGAATGGTTGTTGCCATCCCTCAGCTTCAGCATAAATGAGGTTTGGGGGTTTTACCTGTTTAGTGTTCCTTTGCCTGTGGTGTCGGGGTTGCTTCTTCCTTTTGAAAGTCTTGAGATTAGACCTTGTTTTATTTGCTTTACTGGAAGCAAAACACAGCATTTCTCAGGAAAAAGCTTGTCATTTGGGAAGCTTTTTTCCCTGCTGTAATGGAGGCGGGGCGGAAAACCTCTGGTGTAAACCAGATGTCTGAATGCGAGATGAGATGTGTGGTTCACTGTGGTGGCTTTATCAGTGTGGTGAAATAAGGTGGAGAGCGTTTGTCTCCCTGGGCCCTGGCACTGCACGGTGGAGTGGGTATTGGCTGTGGTGGCGAGGCAGAGGAGCAAACCCTGCTCAGAGGCAACTGCTTGTACCTCGGGGAGGATTTGCGGGTGCTCGTGATGCTCGTTCCTGATGAGAAGTTTAAAAAAGAAAAATTATTGGAAAAAACCCTCTGATCCTTAGAGGTCACCCGAGGCGCTGCGGGGCTGCTCATGTTTCCATGCAGGAATTCTCCGTGCCGTGTAATCCCTCACGCTGCCGGTTAAACAGTAATCAGCTAACCGCCGTCATGTGGCCGGCTCGGCGGCTCCCCTGGCCCGGGTGACAGCCTCAGCGGCTGCTGGTCCCTTCCCCCTGACATGTCCCCGGAGGCAGCGGGTCAGGCAAAGACCAGTTCTCCCTTGGCTTTCTGTCCAGCTAGTCCCAAATTTCTAAGGGTCTGGACCTCCCTCTTGCAAAGACCGAGCGTGTGATCTCCTTCCAGCTGTGTGCTGGTTGGCTCTCCGGAGGGGCAGGTGTTAAAATCACAGCTTGACCATCGGCTGGTTGTTGTGGTTTGGGTGTTTTTGTGTGTTGTGCGTCAGCAATGCAGCCCCATGGCTGGGGGTCAGCCCCACAGCCTGGGTGTTTGCAGGACTGGGCAGGAGCTGCTCGTGGATGGTGAGTCGGCTCTGGAGGAGCTGCTTTCTCTGGGCACAGAGAGCTGGAGGGGTCCCCTGGCAGTGTGGGCAGTTGCGTGGTAATGACCGATGGGAACCAAACTGAGACCCACAGCTCATCCACCTTCTCCTGATGCTCTGTAGGCCCTGTCCTTGTAGGCTGGGCCTGACTTTGGACTTGTGAATGACCTTGGGGTCTTTCCTAAACCATCTAGTGTCCTCTGGTTAGGTCGTCCTTTTTGAAATAGCCTTGGGATGTCCGAAAATAAGCAGGCACATCTTCCATTTTTATCTTCCACTGCTGAAGGAGTGATGGCACCCAGAACATCCCGAGTGTCCCTTCCCGTACTGGCTTTCTAGAGCATTTGGGATGGTGGGTGGTCCTCATTGGCACCATTCTGTGGGAATGATTTGGGACAGTAATTTCTATCCATTTAGAAGAAAACACAATCATTTCAGAAAGGGTAACAGGTACTTCAGTGATGCTGTTAGGACTGCTCCCGTGTGATACCTGGGGGAACTTCAGAAGTGCTGAAGAAGGAAACGGCAACGCAGAAACCTCCCTCGCAGGTCTCGCCTGCCGCTTTGCAGCGGTCGCCTCATGGCCGGCAGCTGTGGTTTTGTTATCTGACGCACTTGTATTCTCCTGCAGCACATCTCTGACTTCGGAAAGAACAAAAGCTGTAGCTGTGCACTGGGAAGCCTCTCTGGAGTGCAGTACGTAGGAGGCAGGGCAAGCTGCGGTGCTGGGTAAACAAGGCACTGCGAGCTGCTGCAGTTTTGCCTTTCATCTTTGCCAGTTCGTCTTTGACAGAGCAGGAGAGCTGTGCTCTCTCTCTGCCCTCCTGAGCAGAGGGGGATGGCGAAAGCACCGCGTGATGCATGAAGGGCTTGCCATCACGAGCGGCTGGTGTCTGCAAAGTCTGCCCCCTGAAGAGGGTCTGCTTGGAGCCCCTCTGCCCGTTTCACCTGCCTTCCCTCCCTCCTGGCTTGTCCATCGCGTCTGCCTGGCCGCAGTGGTGCGGGGATGGGGTCTGTGCAGGGCAGCCCTTTCTCAGCACAGCCCTTATGGATGAGAGATGATGTTAGTGCTTTGAATTATTCTGTAATTAAGGTATCAGGTAAGGCTTGTGTTTGACTTAAAAAAGACATCCTAGGGGTTGTATTTTGTGGGCTTTACGGTGTGGGGTTTTTTTTCCTGAAGGGATGAGTGCCTTAATTAGCCCCTCATTTGGCAGCCTGCAGCCGTGCTTTAGGGGCTGCCTGTGCCCTGGGTCTGTGCTTGGAAGAGGGGGTGGCTCATGTCCTGCTCTGCTCCTCTCCAACCCGTCTTGCTTCGCTTATGCTGTCTTCAGGTTCTTCCTCGCTCCACAGCATTAGAGACGTGTCCGGAGCAGCACCCTCTGGCAAGTGGCAGGCACTCCATCACGCCAGTGTGGCTGGAGGGGTCGGATCCACAGCACGGGAGACTCCGCTTTCCCATCCTGCGCGGGGCTGTTAGCAGAGCAGAGCCACCGGAGGCCATTAGTATGCAGAGCTGGCAGCTTGCTGGTGGGTGTGGAAGCCCACACAGCCTTTATTTTTGTTGCCTGTGTCACATGAACGCCACAAAGACAGATGATGCTATCGCATTGATCCCTCCTAGCTGTTTCTGCATCGATCTCTGGGTGCCTGCAGCTGAGCCTCCCTGCCGCCCCGCGGGTACCAGCGAGCGTGGCAGTGCTCCGGCTGCTCCACTTGACCCTCGCCGTGCCCGTGGGGTTTGGTTGGGTGCTCCTCAGAGGCACCTCCAGCTCCATGGAGGCTGGTGGGGACTGGCCTGTTCTCAGAACCCCCCTCTTATCTCTGGAGATGTTTGGGTTTTTTTTTTTTGTTGTTGGGGGGAGGAATTGTGTGAAGATGACAACATTTATTTTGTCAATTAAAGAGTTCTACCTGCTTTGAAGGCCTCCCAAATGTAGGTCATTTATCCCTTTGTACTTGTACATTTGTATTCATGGGCTTCTCTGACTAACATTTTATTATTTAATTTTAAAAATGGAATTTGGGGCAAATATTATTTCAGTCTATGTTTCCCTTGGGGTGTTGTTGGCTCTTCTAATACTTACGGTCTGACCCCACTCCTGTTGTTTACCTCCTTATTGGCATAAGTGAAGCCCCCAAAGTTCAGTTTCCGGGATCCAGGTTTTGCTCAAGCGTGGACCCCCTTTAGCATCCGAGTCTGTGCTGTGCACTTAATGTGCCCGGCCACGTCTTGTTGCAGGCTGTGCAGAGATGTAGGCTGTAATTACTTCTCCCATAGGCTGCAGGAACTATTTTTCCTCTTAATCCCACAGCAGTTCTGAGTCACCAGATTTCTTAGAGTAGTGATTATTCATGCCCAGGTTTAAGAATTGACAGTTATTCACACTCTCCTTTGTTTAGCTTTTTTTCCCCCCCACTTATTGTTTTCTTTCTGCTTGGGAGTTTGTTCATTCTTTTCTGTGGATCCTCAAGATCTTGGTGGTTAAAACCTAGGTGATGTCACCGTGTGCGTGGACACAGGAAGGGTCCTGGGGAGTTCTTTCTCCTCCTCCCCACGGCATGCTTTTCTTCCTGTGATGTGCTCCTCTTACACTCGGGATACGTGCGGATGGTGCCTGCACAGCGTTGGCCACAACAGTGCTGGGGAAGGGGCACATAAAGCACCGGTTCATGTATAGGCTTTTACACAGATGTGGGTTTTACTTGTATATCCATAGGGGAAATTATTGCTCTAGTTTTGCATGTTTGGTGGTTTTTTTTTGGTTTGGTTTGGTTTGGTTTTTTTAAGTTATGTGTTTGGAGAAAGGATACAGTTTGGATCCAAAGGCTGCCTTGCTTCTGAGGTGTGAGGTTGGAAAGGTGAGAGATGAGAAATACATCTTTCTGCGCAGATGCTTTATGTAAGGTGTAACTGTGTGGACAGGTTAGAGCAGGGTAATTGAGCAGAGACGCTTCCAGCGCACTGGGAGTCACTGCTGGCACGTGTGCTTCTTTTCCTCAGCAGGTTTCAGGTTCTTCCTAAAGAAAGAAGGTAATGCTGCCTTGCTTTTATTGTAAGGTTTACCATGAAGCACCCTAACTTAGCTATTGCAACTTACTCATCTACCTATATATATAAAAATATATATTTTATAACATATATTATAAAAAATAAAAAACCCTGAGAAGACTTGTCCACAGTCTCTTCGAGTCTGTCCCTGTGATGAGACATGGTTGAGGGTTTTACTGTTTTTTGGGGTTTTTTTACATTAATGTCTTCAGTTGTTGAGGTGGTTTTCAGGTGGCATAAATAGGCTTCTGGGAATGTTGCTGGTTGTCCATCAGTGGTCAGGGATAGTGCCAGGGCAGTCTTTTAGTCAGATACCAGGAGGATCTGCTGGATGTATGGGGAGCGAGGGCCTGCAATGAGGTTCTGCAAAGCAAACTTAACTGTCCTTTTGCAATGCATTTCAGGAGACATGTCTGAAAGTAAAGCCAAGAAGATTGAGATAAAAGACGTCGATGGGCAGACCCTGAGGAAGCTGATTGATTACATCTACACTGCTGAGATCGAGGTCACGGAAGAGAACGTGCAGGTAGGTCTGGCTCAACGGCTCCCTTGGAGACCCAAGTAAAAAGCTTGAAACTCAAAGGCACAGGTCCTTCGAGGGTGAGTGATCTCTTCAGGCGGCAGAAAGTAAAAGGTTCGGCTTGAAAAGAGCCACTTCCAGCCTCTGTTTAGTCTTCAGGCACTTTGCTGCTTTCTCCGCGCTTAAGTCGTGTTGCATTTAGCTTTTGTGTCGAGCTCTTATAACGAGAGTAGGCATTTGCCTTCCAAGAAGCTGTGCTGACTTGTGGGTCAGTCTGTCGAAGGTCAAAACACACTCAAACAAGCAGCGAGTCAAATGCTGTTTTAAGGTCATGGCCGAGGAATCTGGCTGTTAGTTTTTAAATCCTTCTGGGTAGTTTGAGTTGTTTGGCAGAGCTTTAAGTGGAATATATTGCTCAAATGAGAGCAATCTTCCTTTTTTTTTGTGTGTGTGTGTGCACTCCATCTTGAGGTTCTTTGTGGTAAATATTTGTCTAGAAGTGGAAAGAGTAATTGAAAGGCAGCCTACAGATAAAGCAGGATGCTCAGGAAGACAGCGTTTCGTTGTGTCACATGGCTGTGGCTGCTGGTAAAGCTTTTTCTTTGACTCTACTTGTATTTGTGGTAAGAAAATGGCTGTGCACTTAGTCACTGATTTCTGGAAGGGACGCTGGGAGCTCATGTGTGGACGTGCTTTTCGGTTGGTCTCCGTTTTTGTTTGCAAGTGACTGTTTGAGTTTGTTGTCTTCCTCTGTGACTTGGATGTTGGGCAGGGTAACAAGTCTGGGTCCATGATGCTGGAGAGAGGGGCGATGCTGCTGTGTGCTTTGTGTTGACCTAATTAAGATGGCAAAATTAGCCTGGTTCTGCTTGAAATGAAGTTCTTGCTGTGGGTGGGACATGTTTTTGTGTTCCTGTCCCTCAGGGAGGGCACAGGTTCTTTCTGTCCTGTAGTATGTTGCTCTTCCTGCAGGAACTTTGGACAAAACCCTGGGCTACATCTGGTTTTTGCCATCCATCGTGGTCTAAGTCTGTGGGAGCCTTTTCTTGCCCCTTCTGCCCCACAGTTTTACAAACTCAACTTTCTGGCATGCTCTCAGTTGTCACGTCAGTAGAAGTGTGGACCCCGGTTGCCCTGCGGTGAGGCTGTGCAAGCCAGGCTGCTGGGGACCAGCAGTGAGGAGACCTTCAAGGTGCCGTTACGGCAAAGAAGCTGAGGCTCAAAGCCAGCTCTGGGTCGCTTGGACTAGCTCTCTGCTGTGTAGACAGTCTACAGTCGAGGTCATAAGGAGCTGCGATACAACATTACTTCGGTAATACATAGCGGGGGAGGGGGAGGAGTTCCTTGGACCTCTGGGATCTTCCATTGCTGGAGGAAAGACATTTTACACGCTCTTAGACTGGTCCCTCTTCCTGTGGGAAATGTGAAGACTATATCCGCGTGCTTTCTGAAACGTATGCTTCCCTGCCATGCTGCTGGTCGTTAGGTGGCCCAGAAGCACCCACTCGGCACGTGGGACGTGCTGAGCTGGGGATACCATCTGGTGTGTTGGCCCCAGCCAGCCTGCTTTGAATGAAGCTTGCTTGAAGTGCCGACGCATGCTCTGGCGCTTTTCCTGTGGGAGCGTTTCGGTGCTCGAGTACGGCTGCACCTGAGTGTAAGCAGCGTCGCGGGGGCTGGAGCAGGCTGGAGAGCCCGCTCGGCCCTGGGCTGCCTTGGCAGCATAGACCTACCCAGAAGGTCTGTGGAGACATCCAGATGTTACCTTTTCGGAGCAAACAGAATGCTGTCTTTTTTAGTAAAACCTAATCAAAGCCTGCCTTGTGATGGCCTAGGGATTACAAAGAGTTAAAGTGAGAGCCCTGTCTATATTTTGGCTCCTATCTCTCAGACAGTAGGATCAAAAAAATATATGTTTGGTGTATACTAAGGTTTGGGCATTGAGTTTTTTTCCTGATCTAATAAAGCAGGTCCTTTTTCTACATGATTTATTTAAATAATCACCCTGTGAATAACTTTTTAGGCTGGAGGTAAATTAATTCATGGGAGCCGAGAAATGAAGCTGATCTGAAGTAAGAGTGACTGACTAGTTTAAATTTTATTATGTGTTAAAAACACCCACATTGAAAATGTTTTATGGAATTTATTATCATCTTGTGAGGAAACCAATAGAAAGTTTAAAGAGAATTTTCCATCTTGTCTCTGGGTGTTTTACTCCTGAGCAGAATTCCATAAATAGGAAGAGCTGCCCAGTTTAACATATCAGTTCCTTGAATTTTTCAGTTAGGTCTTGATTTTGCAGCTGAACTGGCTGCATTGCTGCTTGCTTTCCAACACTCGTCTCAAACCCGCCAGCTTGGTGGAGAGCGATGGGAGCAAAGCCCAGTGATGGAGAAGAGGATCAACACGGTGTCCTTGAGCAGAGCTGAATGAAGAGGAGATCTGGGAGGAGGCTTTTCGTCCTCCTGGGCGGTCTTGTGAAGACACCTGGACCTCTGGCTCTAGACAGTGAATACAGTCCCTCTTCAGTGTGTCCCACCCATCCTTACTGATGGCACTTAATTACTTGCAGGCAGCCTGTGAATTACCCTCCCAATTAAGAAAGTCATTACCATTAGGGTTGTAATGATTCCCTGGGAAAAGTGCTGATTAATCTGATTTCACAATTAAATTCCTACGAATGAGGTGCAGCATACCACGTGTGGTATGTCCTTGTATACTACTGTAGTTCGAGACATGGCTGATAGAGAGAGAAGAGTGAAGAGATGTCTGGAGATCAGCTGTCTGGAGGAAATAGATGTGGAAACTGACAGCTTTGCAGACACAATAATTGTACTAAAAAATGGCTTGAGAAAGGAGGAAAAAAAAGCTTTGCTAGAAGCTGTAGCGTTTCCTTTTCAGAAGTGTGCTTCTGCACCTCGGCTCTCCCTGGGGACTTACGACTTCACAGCAAAGGAAGGAGAGTGTCTGTGGCAGATGCAGTTTTGATGATAAAGGGGTGATAAGTGGGTCAGTTCATCTCCCTTCCCCCTGTTCACTCCAAAAGCTGCAACTATAGTGGGTGCAAGCCTGGAACGAGGCAGAGAGTCTTTCAGCCCAGCTTTAGGAGATGCAATAAATCATACAATTGTAGAATGGTTTAGGTTGGAAGGGACCTTAAAGATGATCCAGTTCCAACCCCCCTGCCATGGGCAGGGACACCTTCCACTAGACCAGGTTGCTCAAAGCCCCGTCCAACCTGGCCTTGAGAACCTCAGGGATATCTTCCTCCCTTCAGCAAAAGCTTCTTGCTTTGCATCAACCTCCTGGGGTGCTGGAGAGCCCTGATCAACGGCAGGGCTGACTTCTCTGGGCTGTTAGAGCGGTTGGGTTGAGGGCCCTTCCTAGGCCTGCGGGAAGTCTTTTAGATTGGATTGGCCTAATAGAAAGCTGAGGAGAAGCTTGGGGATGTGGCACCAGACGACTATGCTGTGTCTGATGAATGTGTCTCCACATTTTTATCCCACTGTTTAACCAAGGGATGGTGTATCCGCTCTGTGCGGTGAAGTTGGAGAAGGTAGATCAGGAGGGAAGTTGCCAGCTGCTCCCCTGTTTTCTCTCTCACCTCTATATCCCTTCTTCTGATGCTGCTTCTGTGGAGGTTTTGTGGCTCTGCGATCCTGCTACACATGCCTCTGCCTTGGCTATTTCACCCCAGGTGGAGTATTTAAGTAGAAGCACCATTGTTCACCCTCAGCACTGCCTGGCAGCAGTTGGGGAGTGATAAAGCCTAATTGCCTTCCTAACACTGAAAAGCCACATTACGGTAATGTAGTTTTATTTCCCTTACTTGTGCAGTTTTAGAGGTGTTCAGGTAAACCCAAGTATTTAACCTGCCTTGCAAATGCAAGATCTGCTTGTTTCTGTGATCACGGATTCCCCTGGGAGGGTGCTTGGGAGGTGTCTCCCGGTTGGGCAGATGTGCGGTCCCAGCTGTGGCCCGAGAAGTGCTGCTGAGGCAACCGGTACCCTTATTTGGCTTCCAATTTGACTAAATTGTCAAAGCAGCTTATAAGCTTTAATATATCCCCCGCCTTGGGGAAATGCTCCTCTCCCGGTTGTGCAGAGGAGGAATGGCGTAGATTAACTCTCAGCCAAGGTTACCTGGAAGGCTGTGGCAGAGCAGGGAACTGACCCCAGTCTCTGAAGTCCAGCGTTGGTGCCCTGCCTATTGAATGAACCTTATAGCAACACAGAGCACTTTTGGCTGGAAGATGTTTCTAGTTCAGAGACATCAAAGGTTTATGGAAGTATTTAATTGCACAGACAATGTCCTGTAAAACCTGAGATTGGTACAGAGTCTGCAGAGCGAGAGAGCACAGCTGGAGAACTAGATGGTTATGGGGGTGTGTGTATATATAGACATACACCATAGATGAGGTTCTGGACATAATTTATGTAGCAAAGAAGTCAGTCTCAGTAGTAATGGCAGGTAATTTTGACATAGTTTCAAAAGACGATTGGATTTTGGTATGGGGCTGATCTGGTAGAGAAGCCAGCTCTCTGTAAATCGTTCACAGTGGTTGGAGTTCAAATATTAAAAGCCAGATCCAAATGAGTAACTTGTCTGGATATTAATGGGGCTGCAGTTTGGTCCTGCCGCATGTTTGGGCAGGGCATTTCCTCCTGTTATTTCAAAAGGAAAGAGACTTTGTGCTAGCGGATATCCTTTGCTTGCTTTTCACCTTCCCTGGTAAAAACAAGATGAGTGGTGAGATGTTCAGCTGGGAAATAAGAAAGAGAAAATCCACTCATCTCTTGATAGGCTATTTATATCCTGCTTCTAAAAAGTATTATATGATATTGCTCCTTTCCCAATAACTGCGGTGGCGTGAGGCTCCTTCTGCGCTGCCCTGGCAAGCCGGCACGGGGCTGCAGTAGCAGCACGAGGATGTCCCGGGGGCTGCAGCACGTGGGTATGAGCGATGGCAGTGAGTACCCTGTGTTTTGGGGGCAATATCCCCAAACCCTCGCGGTAAGTGGCCCGCCTGGCTTTGCAGGCGTGCACACTGGGTGGAGGGGGGTGCGCGGGGGATGCTCTGGCTGGTATATGGCCAGAGAGTGTTTGCAGGGAGTCTGACTGCTTTACCCGCCGCCCTTACGCAAGTCAGGTGCTCGCCTTTCTGCTGATATAAGGAGATGGTTCAGCGCGATAGAAAGCGGTTTGCACCTAGGTTTCAAAAATGCAAGAGCATTGCTAACTTGATCTAATCAAACCCACAAACTAATCTCCCCCTGGCATCAAGAGGCTTGGGCCAAAACGGGCTCCTGGGTTAATTGATTTTTATTTTTTTTATTTTTTTTATTGTTGCCTGTTGGGATAGCTGCTTGGCAGCAGTCAGACACCGTACAGCTGGGCTGGAGCTGGAATGCATCAGTGGCTTAGAGGAGACCTGGGGCAGGCTCCAAGTGTCCTGCGCCGATGTGGAATGGCACTGTGGGGGCAGGCAGGCAAGGGCAGGCAGGGGACATCTTTTTCCCTTCTCTGCCATCAAGATCCAGGGAGGTGAATGCTGTTAACCTGTTTGTTTTGTTTAACAGCCGCTTGTTGGTTGGTTTTTTTTTTTTGAGTCGGAAATAATTTTCCGGAAATCTGTGCTCAGATGGTGAGCACAGATGCCCGGTTGGAAGGACATGTGTGAAGCAGCAGAGCTACGGAAGAGCTGGGATAAGACACGTCTGCAGTTGCTGTACAACATAAGAAAGGAAATAGCTGATGTCACGGGCTGGAACATCCCAACCGACTTTATTTTCTACTTCCTGTCCCGCTCACTGGCCTCAAAGGTGTTTTTTCCAGCAGATGTCACATTCCTGATCCACTTTTGTCTCCCTTTTCTGTACTTAGTTTTGTAGATACAAAGCAGCACATCATTTTCAGATGCGGTCATGAACCATAAGTGTCCACAGCATTTGGTGTGAGTGAAAATGAGGGCTGTTGATGTGAACAGTTGGCCCCAACATTCCTGAGAGCTGTACGGTCACCCAAACCTGCCTGAGCTTCTGTGAACTCCCTCTCTTACACAGCAGTTTGGGCACCCCGCTCACAAGCCAATAGGGTTTTGTTGGAAATGAGAAGGTTCAAGATTTTCAGGACTGCTGGACTGCTATGGGCTTTGAATGTGATGGTAATGCATATAAATAATATAAAGCTCTTCGGGGGGGGAAAAAAAACCCAAAAATCTGTGTGCAGGACCTGCCTGCCGCAAAGCCAGAAATTCAGGTGCCTCCGTGGTTGCTTGTGTTTTGTCTTCCCTTTACCTACTTTGAGGTCTTGTGGGGAGAAGATGTGAGAAGAGCTTCGCTTTTAGCCCAACATGGGATAGCTGTTTCCATCTCTCGGAGCACGGGTGGGGATCTTCTGCATACGGATGGTGCTGAAACTTTAACCTTCCCCCTCGTACCCCACAGGGATGTGTCCCTGTCTGAAGCAGAATTGCATCTGATTTGTGCAAGCTGTGAATCAAACTTCCTTTGTCTGAGTCCCCTTTCTTGCCTTTGCAGGTGCTGTTGCCAGCTGCTAGCTTACTGCAATTGATGGATGTTAGAAAAAACTGCTGTGACTTTCTTCAGTCCCAGCTGCATCCCACCAACTGCCTTGGAATCCGAGCTTTTGCCGATGTGCACGCGTGTACCGAACTGCTGCAGCAGGCGAATGCCTACGCAGGTGAGGGGAGGGTCGTCCGTTTGGCGAGTTAAACCTGCTTCCAGGTACAGCGACTCATAGGTCGAGCAGGATCAGCACATCCTGGTTGGTGTCTTCATGCTTCTAGTATTAGAACAGAGAAGGGAATTCTTTATTGGGTTGTAGACTTGTAACTTTCTGTGATGCTGCAAGTAATGAAAAGCGGTTTGGTCACAGGGGAACACCTAAGGCAGTAAAAAAACCCTGATCCTTTGGATCCCAGCCCACAAAATAGTTCCTCAGTGTGTTCCTAGTAAGCTCTTTGGCTGCCTGCTCAACAGCACAGTGTTGGCATGGTGGTGTCCTCCCCACATATGCTGCCCCATGCGAGCAGTAGGTAGTGCTGGGGATTTGTGTGTTCTTGGAATAAATGGTACCGGGCAAAATTAAGTCTTGTGGGTGGGAGTGGGAACACTCAGCTTAAATTGTCACGCAGTTTGAGCCTCTGATCCGTGGAGCAATGGCCATTTACCCCAAGGGTGGATAGACTCTGGTTTCCTCGAGAGTGGATGTGTTTGGTTGCAGTAAGTAGGTGTGGGCAACGGCTTTCAGCATTTCTCCTCTACATCGTAAATGTAAAGCTGTTCCAAGTGGCCCCATGCTCTTAAGTCCCCAGCACTTTCCAGTCTCCTCCAGCAAAGTTGCCCTTGACCTCTGCTTAAGAGAAGCTGGTAGTTTTCTCTGCTCAGTTTGTTTTTCTGCTTTTCTGTCTATTTGTATAGGGAAAAATACACCTGCTGTCTCCCAGAGCACCTGCTCTGTCCTGCGACATTTTCCTCGGTATGGTTTTGTCCTTAATTGGGGCATAAGTAGGCTCAGTGGAATGAAAATGTGCCCACCAAGTCCTCCCCTATTCTCCTGCAAATAAAAGTAAAACCTTTTCAGCTGCTCTGGCTGTATTATCCCCTGGAGGAAAAGGTACCCTGGAAGGAATGGTTAATTGTATAAAGGCTTGCTTGTAATATCTCATTATCCTTGCTTCCAGGCCCTGTTTAATCTTTAACTCAACAAGCAGTGCATTCACTGTATATTTATTTGGTTGTTTGGCAATTAGAAAGTCTGCTTTGTTGTTTTATTGGCCTTCATAAGTCCCAGTTAGTACAACAGCCCATGTAATGTTAATGGAACTCCATTAATAAAAATGCCATTAACATTCTTTTCACTATGTTGTTTATGTAACAGTGTTAAACCAAGACAGAAGTCCCCAAGCTCAAGGGTCCATGAGTGCATGAGCTCAGTTACTTGAGAAATGCTTCGTTCTGTCCAATGGATAACTTTAGTAGGTGGAGGAACCTTCTCGATGCAGGCACACGTTACTTTATTAAAATCAGTAAATATTTTTACTCGCTTCCAACTAATAACAAGAGATCAAATATCTTTCTACTGCCAGAGGCCAGTCCAGAATGAATAGGTGATTGTGTCCAGAAGCCAGAGTGCATCCAGATTACTGTGTGGGGAGCATTTCCTGCTTCTCAAGTAGTTAAGGCCAGAAGAGTTCATTAGATCTTATATATGATTTCCAGCATAACAGAGTATTGAGCTTTATCCAGATACTGCTATTTTTAGTGAGAACCTTTGGCTTAGCTGTGGTGTTTTGGTCCCCGTTACACCAAGAGGGGTCTGTGGTTGGGGAAGCCCTCTGCAGCACCAGCACTGGTGAGGAGTTGTCCAGGTGTGATCTCCAAGGAGTTCCTCTCTGGAAGCTATGCCAGCTTGTGTCCCTGGAGTGCTGCTTTTTGGCAGGCAAAGTCCTTTGCAGAGGTGACAAATAGAGGCAGATCTTGCTGCCGAGGGAGCTCTTTGGGTACTTGCATCTGAGCTTCTCAAAGCTAAAGGGATTAGAGCTTGAAAAAACCTGCTTCAGATGAAGTGTCTGAGATTCATATTTCCGTATTTCAGTCAAAGATAAATGGGACTCGACAAATGGCAGGTGAGATTAAAGTGGCGCGTATATGTAACAAAAGCTTGCAAAAGTCAACTTGACTGCAACTGGCTAACAACGGTTTTGACCTAGAAATTATATTTTAGAAAGTAATTTTTTCCTAGTGCCCTTTGGCTAGATGTAAAGTGTGACAGATTTGATGATCCTTTTTGGACCTGTATTGCAATTGGTCCTAATTCTTCCAGTTTGGGATTATAAGCAGTGATGTGTATTTGGTTTTCAAGTGGCTCCCAAAGTTACAGCATGGAGGGATTTGGAGGCAAAAAGGGAGACAAAGAAATTTGTATAATTGCAGACTTCAGTGGAAAGGGGCAAGGCTGCTGGGGAAGGTGGGTGCTGAGAGTTTGGGCCAGGAGAAAGGTTAAATTTACACATTTTCGAGGAAAGAAGTAAAAAGTGGAAGGAGAGGAGAGCTGATCCCATGTGTGTGCATGGGATGAGGATCTCCCCCTTGTCCATCTCTCTGTGTGTCCCCTTGCACATAGAGATTCAGCTGGATGCCCTGGGATAGAATCATAGAATGGTTACGGTTGGAAGGGACCTTGAAGGCCATCGAGTTCCAACCCCCCTGCCATGGGCAGGGACACCTTCCACTAGATCAGCTTGCTCAAAGCCTCATCCAGCCTGGCCTTGAACACTTCCAGGGATGGGGCCTCAACAGCTTCTCTGGCGTTCCACAACTTCTCTGGATCTCTCACTATTTGCTGCTGAGTGTATGCACCAAACTGTTTGGCTGATTGATGTTAAAGATGGGCTTTGCTTTGAATACCTACAAATGTGAAGGACCCTCACTGGAATCTCTCATCCCTGTGTTGAACAGGTCTGATTCTGTCCAGCTTGTTGAAGTGGGCAAGAACTGAACCTTGAGGTGGTCAGGTTGTTTATACTACTTTAGAAAGGCATTGGCACTTTTCTCAATTGCCACTTCTAATCGTATTTGCCACTGGAAGGTACTTAGTGGCGTTGCAGAAGGTTAAGTTCCCATTTAGTGTCATTTATGAAAGTGTCTCATGGGGCTCGTGTTACTCGAAATAACATCAAATTTCTTTCCCCTGCTCTGAGACTATTTTTTCTTTTTCTGTTCTGCCATGCAGTCGTGGTGCATTGTTTGTCTCGGGTGCTCAGAGCTGTAATAGTCACAGTTCTCTGAATGCTGTAGTCCTTCCATTGACTGAAAGCATGGATTTCATTATAATTTTCTGTTCCCCCTTTTCATTTGTTGAACAGAGCAGCACTTTCCTGAGGTGATGCTAGGAGAAGAATTTCTTAGCCTTAGTCTGGACCAGGTTTGCAGTTTAATATCAAGTGACAAGCTCACAGTCTCCTCTGAAGAAAAGGTACAGTAAATTGTATAGCAACAGTGAATGTAAGAATGCTGGAATGTTTCTAGATGTTACATCGGGAACTGTTTTCATGTTGTGCTCTTTAGAGGCCTTTTTCCAACAGAGCTCATGTGGAAAGGAAAATTAAAAATAACGTGAATTCTAAAAACACATAAAAATGACCTTCACTTGGTTGTTTGTATGAAGTAATGATTCTTAGATCCATATCTCTTTCAAAAGCCCTGGGGGACAGAACCAAATACCTTCCCTCTCTGGAAAACTGGGACCTTCCCATCAGCTGTTGGTGTAAAGCTCGTATTACCTGCCATAAAACCTCAAAAAAAGGTGAATTCCATTAGGCCAGTGAGGAGTATTGGCTTCTGTTGCACGTCGGTCAGAACAACTAAAGGAGGCCCGCAACCAAAAGGAAGGAAGGAAGCTTTTTTTTCTAGCATCATCAGTGTGTTTAATGGAAGAGAGGAAAAAAGGCACTGGTTGATGTTGTTTTGTGGTTGAAATGTTCAGCACATCTTGTATAGTTCGTAGTCTTGGGAAGTGGTTACAGTATGTGGTGAACACCGGGTCCAGCCCCTGTCTCTGGTGTGGGCTTCTTGTGTGACCTGCAGCAGGTTTCTGGGGAAAGGTATGTGCCTCCAGTCCTTCAGCTCACCTCCGAATTGTCGCTACAGGGAGATGGACACTTGTGGGAGGCTACAGGAGAGCTTGAGCATTATGTGGCTCGTAAATTCAGGACCTCTGTTTCATGCCTGTGTGGTGGTGAGATGAGGCTGGACCTGGCTGCGCTTGGTGCTGCTGGTCACGCTGCGCATCCAGGTGCGTGCGCCCATCCTGCTCACCCTCTCCGGGCCGCAGGGACCGCGGGTGCTTGGGCACGTAGGGACCGTAAAGCTCGCCAGAAAACTTGCACCACGGGAGATGTGAATGCAGCGATGCTTCACTCCGATCCCAAGCCAGCGAGCCCGGGAGGCTTCGGGGAGCGCGTTTCCGCAGGCGTGGGGTCTCGGCGGGGGGCTGTGAGGTGCCACACAGGCAGGGCCAGAAAGGGGGGAAAAAAACCCAAATGACGTGAACTCACAGCGGAATCGCTTTGCGCGAGCCAAGCAGCCTGCAAAGGGAAGTGCAAGTTTAGTAACCGATTTTTCCAGTTCTGCGCAGCATTGTTAAAAAGCTTTTACTGGCCTCGTGCCCGGAGAAATCAAAGTGCTCCCTCCCTCATCTGAGCTTTATACAATTAAAACCATTATTCCTTTAGCTGATTGTAAAAGTTGAGAATGCAAGGCAGTGGAAGGAAACGTAAGCATAAGTTGCGCGTTCAAAACACCAGATATAAATAACAGGAGAGAGGCAGAGTATGGGGTTGGAATATAAACATGAAATATGTGCTGGAGTCCAAAGAAGTGCTGAAAATTGAGGACAGACTCTTAGGCTGCTGTTTTGTATTAGCTTCATGCCAGAGAAGTGGTTTTCCTGACCTTTATTCTTCCTATCAGCTAATGTGAGATATATATTAAGTAAAAAAAAATAAATAATGTGTGTGTATATACAGACACACAAAAATTTGAGGGCTAAATTGTCACAGGCAGATTTCACGAGAGGTTTCTGTTCTTACTCTGTCTTAGATATGCACTGCAGCTCGTGAGCCAGAGCGTGTCCATCTCTGGGTCACTGGGAAGTGGTATAGCTGAGTCCTACCAGTGCCAGAAGGTAACAGGGCCAGGGAGGGACCTATTGCCCTTAGAATGCTGCGAGACCAGGCACGCGTGCTTGAGAGCTCGTGTGTTCTCCCCTTCCTCTGCCACCCCCCAACTAATACCCATTGGCCTAATAAAATATATTCTTTATCTCCACAGATTTTGGCATACTTGTATCCCTAGGCCATCAGGACTACAAAAATTGTCTGCTACCACAGAAATCTATTTTAATTGTAACATGGTGACGACGTTTCCCCTTTATTCAGAGATTATCCTCCTTCCTCTCCCTCTCCCCCTTGCTGTTGCCAGCCTCGGCAGTTGCACAGGCCCTTCTGGCTTAGGGCAAAGGTTTATTTTGGTCCCTGCCTGCTCTTTTTGCTCTAGCTGAGTACTTTGAAGACAGTTCTATTGATGCTTTCTGTACCTGACCTAATTTGCTCTTTAATTATAACACTGTATGCAAGCAAGGAAAAACTATGTATAAAAAAAAATTAAAAAATCATGTTTGTTCATATATACTAATGACACGTGAAATGGAGGAGCTTCCAACCCTTGAGAAATGACTCCTCCCCGCCTGGAACTGTGGCAAAAGAATTGTTTAAGAGGGTTGGGATTTTTGGATTGGGGATTTTGAAAAGAGCCCAGTAATCACCTCATTGTCTCGTGCCACTGTCGTGCAGTACAACCTGATGCACAGTGTGGTCCTCACTCCTGGGAGCATCTAACAACTGGATTTTTGGCTAGAAGAGGCTGGGAAAACATCTGGGCTTGCTCTTTGCTTAGGTAGCGTGCAGAAAGGGGATGTTCCAGGTTTTTACCCTTCTACTCCTTAGGGTGGGAAACCTGCTTCTCCCAAGCTTGGGGCTGCTCCTGCAGCCAGGCAGGTGCCAGCCACTAACTCAACCTGTGCCTCTGCTGGAAATAAAGCTGTGTGGGTAACTGCTTCGTTTCATCACACCCCACCCCACAGCTGGAATACCCCATCTTCTGGGGGAGCGGCAGCAGCTGCCGGGGGTCTGCGGCGGGCACAACGTGCAGAGGGAGGGCACAGCACCAGTGGAAACAGATGTGGCTTTTAAATAGAGATATTGCTGTCTTGGATTAAGATCCGCCTCCCCCCCTCCCCCCCTTCTCATCAAATTACAAATTGGAGTCAACGGAAGGTGCCAGAATCTGATTATTTAAAAATTTCTGTTATTTTTAGAGTGGGCACAGCAGGGTAGCATCAGTGTATGCCTAACTCAGGAGCCGTCTCCAGGACTGAGGAATTAGTTTATACCTTGTGCACATTTGCTTTACCTTTCTTCAAGACTCGTTCACTGTCATCTTGATCTGTGGCTGGGTATGTCCCAGTCCTGTGACCTGTTCTGTAGCTTAGCGTTTGTGCAGAAAAGGTTAATGAAAAGCATGTTTGTTGGCTAAACATTTGCTTTATGCTCCTTTCCACACGCATTTGCAATTAAAAATCTCACAGCAGCCTCGTTTCTACATTAAAGGCCTTGTAGCCGGAGTGAAATTGTTTGTTTGTTTATTTATTTTCATTTTAAAATACTTAAAGGTTCGGCAGTAGTTATTTTCTTCTGCGTTTGCTGGGGTTTGATTACATGGCTCCCTGTTGCGTTGCTTAAATCCTCATCGCAGTGTCCTGAATTCCAAACAGTGCAGCAGGAGCGTTTGTTTGCATAGGAAATGAGGCTGGTGCTTTACTGCTTTTTTTTAAAGTATATAGTTTAGCCGAAGAGGCAGAAACCCCCTTCCACTCTGCCTCTCCTTTGTGGGAGGACGCGTCTGCCGGTGCCTCCTGCAAAGCCGTTTGCCAGCAACAATTGGGGACGGAGAGATGGTGCCCTCAGTTCTGGTTGATTTTGTCCGATTAGTGACCTTGGACCGAACAAAATGGTTCCTTGGGGAGTGATGGGAGGGGGGGAAAAGAAGGAAAAAAAATATCTGTGCAAATTGGCCTGACCACTTGGTGACCCCGGAGGGAAGTTGAAACCAAGGGCACGTGCTGAGTGTGCGGAGCGCAGGACCAGCGATGCTTCTCGGGGGAAGCAGGGGATGGCCGGGGACTGCGGGAGAGGGCTGTGCTCGGGTCCCCCGAGTAACCGGGTAGCGAGAGGATTTGGGGGAATTTTGCCTGTAGATGCGAGTTAAGGGTCCAAATTTAATTCTGGCTCTGTGGGGAAACTCCACTGCAAGGACGCCGAGCCTCCTGTGCAGCATCTGGGACTGCACCAGCCCTTCTCCATGCCATGCTGGGCGTTTCAGGAAGCCTTTCCCACTCCTGGGCACATTTTTAGGCCTTTTTTCTGGGAGGAGTGAGGCTCACAGTTACAGAAGCGCACGCGTATTCATGCAGGAGCCCACTCGGATGCTTCTGCCTGTGTCTGCCTGTGGCCCAGGGCTCTACGTGGCTCCCGCCGCACCGGGTCGTTTGTGAGCAGTTCCTCACGGAGTCAAAGTTCGGATGCTTATCTGAACTGGTTGGATCTGGGAGTAAAACGAGGTTTTGGTTCAGAGCAGAAGTCCAGCATACTTCCCTGCAGAAGCGTCCGGCTATTTTTAGCGGTGAAAGGCACGCGTGGCTGCAGACAGGGGTTTTCCTGCGCCAGTGGGGAACTTGTCCTGAAGACTTGGTTTTTTGGGGTGGGGGAACTGGTGCAGCAATTAAACATGATGGTGAGCGGAGTGACTTACTGTGTGGCCCGACTCCTTGGGGAGGGGAGATCTCTGTTATCAGGAGTAATTGTGGCTGATTTCATGAATAATGTCCAGTGCAAATGTCAGCAGGCTAATTAAGTTTCCTGGCTGCCTTCCAGTGCTAATGTCCGCGAGGTATATGATTGTCCTGGACACACGCTTAGCTTTGAGAGTGATACAGCACATCTAGATGGGAAGTTGCTTATTAATATGCATGGTCAGCTCACCCCTTTGCCACCATGGTGTTTGTGCTCTGTGCATAGTCACGACTTCTTCATCTGTTTGATAGAGTTCTTGCACCTCCTTCCTTCGATATTGTAAAATCACAATGCTGCTGATTTTGGGGAGGTGACTGTACAAGCCAGTTCTTTTTTCTGCGTTTAATTGTACTTTATCTGTGTAGGTCTTTGAAGCAGTTATTTCTTGGATAAATTATGAGAAGGAATCTCGCCTAGAGCACATGGCTAAACTGATGGAGCATGTTCGCCTGCCCCTTTTGCCCAGAGATTATCTTGTACAGGTTAGTCTGCAAATAAGTAATTAATACTTGCACTTAAGCTGCTGGTAGCTTCTTAATCAATGGCTTGGCTGTTTGTGTCTGAGATGGATAATTTGGCATGTCGCTAAGTCTGTAAACAGAGGAATAAAAGGAAAAACTGGGTGGATTCTGAAGTTAATGCATGTGTGCAGAAACCTTCTTGTGAATGTGACCTGTGCTCTGGCAGGCAGTGCTGAGAGCGGAGCTCCTGCACCTCTTGGTGGAAGCATTTAGAAGTTAGTAGCTGGGGATTTTTCACCCTGAAAATACCCAGGTGGTAGTGTTACAAGCTTGTGCAGTTTTTTTTCCCCAATGCACAGGTAAATTTAGGTTGGTGAAAACACATCACGTGTGATAATTTTGGCTTAAGATGTGTTCTGCGCACAGAGATGTGTCTGTGTGACTGGCAGCTGAGATGCTCGGACTTAGTCTGACTTAGAGATTGTTGTTGACAATTCTTGATTCCTGGGGTCTGGGCCTTAATAATGAGCTGAGAATCCCCAGAGGAGGGGTTGGCATGTGGGCTCTTTGACTACTGTGCTTTTATGATGTGTCTAAAAAAATCAATACAATTGAAATAAAATTGGTATTCACAAGATGAACCCATCATGTTTGTTTTTTTTTCTCTCAACTCTATCTTGTGATTGAGTAAAAGATATTGCCTCTCCCTAAAAGTTCTGACTCAAATTAAAGAAATTTCATAGTTTGTACCCAGACTCCTGGTGAATTCTGCTCTGCTGATTTGAGTGTTTGGCGGAGGGTGGTAAAATAGAGAGAGCACTGCTACTTGTGAGTGATACTGGAAAAAAGTGAGAAGCTCGGACGTTACTGCATGTGTTTCTTTGGGAAGAGCTGGAAGTCTGTGTTTGTCTTCTGCATTTTTTTTTTTAATGTTGGTACTTTGGAAGAGAAATTCCAGGTTTCACATTCTTTCTGCAAAGCTCCTTGTGACCTGTGCCACCAAGTACTTCAGTTTAAATGATCTTTCGTGTGTGCGTGTTCTCAGACAGTTGAAGAAGAAGCTTTAATCAAGAATAACAATACCTGTAAAGACTTCCTTATCGAGGCCATGAAATATCATTTGCTTCCTCTGGATCAAAGGCAACTGATAAAGAATCCCAGAACAAAGCCGAGGACTCCCGTTAGCCTGCCAAAGGTAAGCCAAATTTTTCAGTTCGTGTCCCCTCACACCGTATTACTGGTGGCATTTTCTGTCTTTGAAAGGAGCTTGTGTGCTTGCCACGTTATTTCTCACTAACTCTGTGATCATCCTTAGAAGCGTTTTACTCCCTCTTCTGGTATTGCCTATGCCCATCAAGGATACATAATTAAATTGGATAAACTTAGATAAACCCTTAGGAGAAGCAATATCTCTGCTCCCGGGGGTAAGGGTCTGCTCTTGAAACGTTTTGTCAGCCACAAGTGGTTTTGCGAACGGCTGTTGCTCCTGGAGCTGCGGCTTGACCCGTGGGGCGGCAGCGGCTGCAGGCAGCTGCCTGTGGTGCTCAGAGGGTGAGCTCAGGTCCCTGCTGGCGTGCAGCACTGCCGTGGAGCCCTGCTGAGGAGCGCTGTGGTACGGTAGGTGTCTTTCCTTCTCCCGTATCCATAATCAGGAGCCAGGAAAGCAGGAAACAACGGCAACCCGACCCATGGGCAGGAACCAAATTTCAGCAGACTCAAAGCAGCTAGTGAATAAATAATCCGTGTTACTCCCCACAATTATCCTGCAGGCGTGTGATGCTCTGGCCACCACTTTATTAGTGAAGAAAAAAATGACAACGGAAAGTATTTTCCCCTTACCCCAGAGATAAATGCAGTTTGGCATGATGTCTCTCAACAGCCTGTCACTGAAGTTATTAATAAGCATTTCAGAGATTTTAAGACATCACAACCACAGTGTATTATTTTTCTAAGCACAAGTCATAGGGAGCTTGGTTTGTGGGATGGTATACGAGATCTGTGCTGTGAGTGACTATTCAGATGTTTAGATATCAAACTGTCCATTGAGAAATTGCGGTTCTGCAGAGAGTGTTGATGCGTTGTGTCCTTCCTGCCTGCTGGCACTGGGATGAAGTTGGTAGAACACAGCTTTGGGGGTAGCATGAAGGGCTGATGTGACCCTTGTTCAAGGGCTAAAGCAGTTAAGGATGAAAATGAACAGTGAACCAGTGAGTTCAGAGGTTCTCAACATCTTCTATAGCATGATCTATTAGCACAAACCCAAATCTTCTGTAGGTCTCTCCTCCCTTCTTTTTAATTGTAAAGAAAAGGGAGAAGGTGATGATCTTCCAGCAATCCTGTTACTGAGAAACTTTCATCTGGTCTGTTGGTCCTACTGATGAGGGATTACCGTCTGCTGTGAAATCTCTTAATTCTGTCATCTTGTGAAGCTCTGCAGCTTTCTATGGAAGACTGTTACACAACTAGTACCAGTAGTCGGGCTGCTAATTTAGACTCAATTTGCTTTCTAATGTCATGTTCTCATCTTTGTAGATCAGACAGTCCACTAGTTTCATACTTTTCAAATTCTTTAAATTGCTGTACTTTTGCTCTGTACTTTTAAAGCAACTGTGATTGGAGTTGAGCTCATTACCCGAGTGACCTCGAGTGACGATCTTATCCCCTCAACTACTCGCAGCCAACTTGCAGAGGCTAAAGCCAGTTTACCATCTACTCGTTAACTGTATTAGAATCCCAGTTATTTTGCTTCTAGCTCCTTGGCCTTGTAAAAATCAGATTGTCTTGGGTAGTGTTTGCTCCTGCCGATTTGCTGCGATAAGGGGAGCAAATCCTCCCGCTTGATAGCTGTGGAGGGTAGAAACGTGTTCAGAACAAAGTGCAGGTTGAGTTGTTTGTAGGTGCAGGTGGTTTGGATGCCGCCTGTGCATGCATTGGTCCACAGCTCCCATGAGAGGGACTCAGGAGTGATGGGCAGCCCTCGAGTGCCGAGCTGTTGGCTCCTGGGACCACCACCCCTGGGCAAGTCAGCCAGTCCACGGGGAGTTCGTTGTCTGGTGGCAGACAGGGCAGATTTGGGGAGGACCACACTGCATGCTGTCCAGGTCTTCTCACTTTTCCACCAGCCTCCACCACTTGCTATTGCTGGGAACAGAGTCTGGGGCTGGACGGACCTTTGGCCTGATCCAGCAGTGTGGTTCTTGCACTCCTGAGATTGCCCTTGATCACCTTTACATAGATCTTCCCTATCTGTAAGGAATTTAGGGTTTAATTACTGGATTTGCATCAATACACATTGACCCAAAAGCCTTAATGAAGCTGACAAATCGCTTTCTTTGGCAGCCCAGCACCCCGGGTCTTAATAGTCCTGGTGATTTCCCCGAGTGTCGTCTTCCCCGCAGGTGGCAATACAGCTGTCAGGTTTTATTTGCTAAGTGGCATCGATTATTTTTAGCACCACCATGGAGATAATGAGTAACCAGTGGGCTGGCTCTGGAAATGCCACTGGCATCTTCTTCACTTAGAAATACGTCTGCAGCGTGTCTTGTGTGTGCCGTGGTGCAAAGCGGTTCTGCGTTTCGTGGGGAAACAGGGCAAGCTGCCCACCTTGGAAACGGTGAGGAAGAGTTAATGGAGGCTGAAATAGTTAGTGTGCATTAAATTGGAGATAACTTTTTCCCCTGCTGCAGAGGCTTTTAGTAGGCCAGTAGAATGTTTTTGGCAGCTGCTCTTGACCAGGTTGTGTTGATGGTTTCTTTGCAGAGATCAGCTGCCTGGGCTGCTGTCTGAGGTTTTCTAGCTCTTGTCTTTCCTCTCCAGGTGATGATCGTGGTGGGCGGGCAAGCACCCAAAGCCATTCGCAGTGTGGAGTGCTATGATTTTGAGGAGGAGCGGTGGGATCAAGTTGCTGAGCTTCCCTCCAGGAGATGCAGAGCAGGTAACGGGAACCCTTGCTGTAACCTTTTTTGTTTTCCCAGTGCAGCTCTTCAGGGATGGGTGGATGTCCTCAGTTGTCCCTTCAGCCTTCCTCTATGCCTCCGGCC
>NW_009646744.1:4373589-4409018 GCF_000708025.1 Charadrius vociferus | reverse complement strand
TCCCTACACACATGTGTCATTCTCCTTCAGGTGGATGCCTTGCTTTCCAGGTGGATTTCTCCTGCCTGTCTGCCCTCCATAGCCACTGTCTCCCCTTCATCACCTCTCTCTCCTGGCTGCTACTCCATCAGTGTTTTCCCTCCTCCCATCCTGCTGGCCTGCCAGCCCACAGGGATCCAGTTTTCCATGCTGGTTTCCCAGTGAAAATCAAAGGAGCTGAGTCAGGCCCTCTCGGTGCTGAGGAGTGGGTGGTGGAGAACAGATCTGTAAGTTGGGAGTGTGTCTCTGAAGACGTCTGAGAGGGTTGTGAATGTGGATCACCATTTGGTGTCCTCTCTGGCTCAGAAAATTACTCATTCAGGTGTGAAACCCATCTGTGCCTTATGTTGCTGTATATTTATGTGCATTTCACTTTCCGTACGACACGTATGTTGTATTGTACTTGGCTCCAATGCTCTTAACCTGCAGAAAATGCCAAAGACGTGCCCGTGTTCTGCTCTTCCCTGCTGCCTTACGCACCCCGACAGACGTCTGATGGTACTCGCTTCCCAAACTATTTGCAAAACCTCCATAAAAATCTCTCTCTTCTTTTACCAGGTGTGGTATTTATGGCTGGCAATGTTTATGCTGTCGGGGGCTTTAACGGATCTTTAAGGGTACGGACGGTGGACGTGTATGATGGCGTAAAGGACCAGTGGACGTCCATAGCCAGCATGCAGGAAAGACGAAGCACTTTGGGGGCAGCTGTGCTCAATGATCTCCTGTATGCAGTGGGCGGCTTTGATGGCAGCACCGGTAGGTGACTGAGCAAAAACTGGGCAGTGCCTGACCCAAATTTTCAGAGACCCCTGCAAAGACTGCAGAGCTTTAGTTGAGGTTCCTGCGCCCTTCCTGTATGATTTTGTAGAGAAAGAGCCAGAGGTTGGGTGTGCTGTGTGTTGTAACTAACCACATGCACGTTCTGACCCATCAGTAATTGCAGAGTATCCCATCCTAGTTTTTTTTCTTTAGTGATACAGTTCTTTCCGTCTTGTTCTCTGCTTGAATATGCTTATTCTGGACTGAAAAGGGGCTTTTTTTTCCCTGATTTTAGTTAAATTTTGCATAGCAACACGAATAAAATGCCAGCAAGGCATCTTATGGGGTACGTGTGTCTGGGATTTATCTTGGCATAACTGCACGTTTAGATTCACACCTCTGCCTCTGCTGTAGAGCTTTGCCATTTGGTTAAACCCTAAATACACCATTTCAGCTAGTGATGAGTACAATGCAATGGGGTCTGGGGGCATTTTTAAACCTTTGCATGGATATTTTGTAATGCTTGAAAGGATGTGGGACTTCCGGGCTTGGAATCTGGACTCTGCTCCTCCTTGGTGTTCCCAGCACATCGGAGGGGCAGCAGTCCCAGGGCGGAGGCCATGGGGTAGCAATTCTTCCAGCTGCTGACGCAGTGGCGTTGACATGCTGGCCCTTGGCTGAAAGGGAAGGGACTAGAAAATGGGGTTGCAGGAGCGTGGGGGGGAATTACGGGCTTGGGAGGAGGTGGAAGGCAGATGAAAGTGCAACATCAATCTTTTTTTCTTCTCTTTTTTTTTAATTAGAAAACCTGTGTATCCCCTTTTTAACTAGGTCTGGCATCAGTTGAGGCCTATAGCTATAAAACCAATGAGTGGTTTTTTGTCGCTCCCATGAACACAAGAAGAAGCAGTGTTGGAGTTGGAGTTGTGGAGGGTAAGAAAATCAGCAGCCATTTCCATCAAGCGAATGTTACCGTGTCAAGCAGAAGTCTGAACGGTTAAGTGCAGTAGGAGGGAACTGCAGGAACTGTTCTCTAGACTATCTTTAGTTGGTAAAGATTTATTTTATGTGACGTAATTGCTGCAGCTTTTTCCATTCTCCTCTTTATCTTAGTGAATAATCATGTGTAGCTTTCCAAGAGCCTCAGACCTGTATCAGGCCAGCCCGTGCCTCCTGTGAATGCTGTTAGGTGTCTACAGGTTTCTTTGAATCCTTTTTCTTCCTGGGCTGCTTCTGGCCAGTGAAAGCAAATGGTATTGTGCAGTGTGTGCTGTTGCTATCAGCAGACGCTGTGTGGATGGAGTACCCATCGCAGAAAATCTGCTCAGCGAGAGAAACAGATGCATAGTTCGTCCCACAGCTCTAAGCTGGTGGTTTGGCAGGAACACTAAAACCGGTGTTTATTGACATCAGGCTTGCCGGCACGCACGGCACGATTTGCTCTGGTTCCTAAATGAGCAGGGACTGACGATAGCAAACGCTGACGCTGCGGCAGCTCAGGAGTGAGGTGGGTGGAGAGGATGCTTGGGGGGATCGCGGCGGTTGTTGGCACCTATGTGTCAGCACCAAACTCGAGTGAGCTGGAACTGAGCAGCTTGGTTTGGATCCAGGAGAAAGAACAGTTTAACTAGAAACCTTTTCTTCCTTTAGCAAAATCAATTCTGAAGCAAGTGAGAGGTTTTATTCGACCTTGTCTCTAGCATGGCGGAGCAGTTTCCAATTATTACAGTGTGGAGCAGCCGCTGGCACGAGCCTTCTTATAAACTGTGCGTTGAAGTGGTTCAGTTTGACCTGTGTGAATGTGAAATATGTGAAACGTTTATGTACATGAAATGTGTTTATGTAAGAAAAGGGAGGGAGATAAGGTCAGAATAAATAGCGGTGGTTGTGCTAAATTTGCATATTTTAGAAGCATCTCCTTCAAAACTGTCCTGTGCTTGTGCAGTGCTGGGCTACTGATGGTCAGTGGGATTTGCTGAAGTGGGTCAGTCATTTGAATGTGGAACAAATATCAAGTACATACCCAAGAGATGCATTCCTATGGACAGGTTTTCTACTGGAGATATATGAAATCTTTTTCCTTTGCTTTGTTGGAAAGCGCAAATAAGTGTTGCACATGTTGAAGTCCGTGAGAAAAAATGTGATGGGGAAGAAGAGCTGATCATATTGGTCTAGGAAACAAGCTGCAGCCTGCAGTTAATCCACAATGTTCATGAGAATGTGATGAAGATTGATCTGATGTCTGTGGGTACTGAAAATATCTAATAATTGATGCCAGCCAGGGAACTTTATCTTAAAGGTCTTTGCCAACCTAAATGATTCTATGACTCTCATGTGCATGTAAGGAATTGCATACCTCATTTGTGTCCAGGCTCTGCTGTTATGGATTGAAAATCGGTCTTATTCATCTGTTTTGTACAAAAATTTGGGTTAGAATTTTCCTACATATTTATTGAACTTTATTAATGGTTGGTTGTTGTAGTATCAAAGAGACCTGATCTTGAACCTTTCTGCTCAGTGCTCTAGTAAAGAAGCACAAAGAAGCCCTCTCTGCTCAGAGATTTTACTGCCTAAATGCAAAACAAGCTGCCAGATGATACAGGGAGACAAGGAGAGAATTATCTGTTAGGCGTGTGAACAGAGGACATGGTGGAGCATCAGCCTTGTCTCATGTATGGTGTGGTCCTGTGGCATCTGATTATGTTTCTCAGGTCTCACTGGGTGTGTGTTATTCAGCTTTCATTGAATCAGGGTGGGGAGGGACCGATTTACCATGCTGTGAGGGTCTCCCATGGTATCTTCTGGGTTGTGGTCACTTGGAACAAGTGAGCAGGCTGACTTCAGTTGTGCTGACAGCATTGGTTGGTTTTGATTTGACCCAGGTTCTTCTAAATCAGGTCTAGGTTTCCATGCAGGTATTATATTAACATAAGAGGCTACTGCATATTTATTGCTCATGTGATATTGTAATTAATGTACAGTATCGACCTTTGACAGCACACCTTGCCTTGTGGCATCCGAACAGGAGGAAACGCTCCATCAGCAGAACATGCTTTGATGTTACCTCTTCTCCTGGGCCAACAAGTCATTTGGAAAACCCCCTGGGCTTTCGGCTTCTAATTAAGCTGTTGTGTCGTGTTGTTTCCTTGTCTTAGTTGACAGCTTGAACAGCTTTAAAAACAGTCCCGCCTGTCTGCAAGGCCTACTTCAGATCCTTTCGCTAGGATTTTCCCCAGATGTCCCAGCAGGTTTAGGCACGTCTCCCAGGGCCTCTCTCAGCCAGGATCTGTCCTCACCTGGGGCCGTCGGGCGTGATGGTAACGTCAGTCATCATAGCCATAATGCTGATGCCAATGTGTGTCTCTTGCAGGTAAGCTCTATGCCGTGGGGGGTTACGATGGAGCGTCCCGTCAGTGCCTTAGTACCGTCGAGCAGTATAACCCAGCCACGAACGAATGGACCTACGTAGCCGACATGAGCACTCGACGCAGCGGTGCAGGTACTGGCTCTGAGATGTGTTCTTAAGAGTGGATGATCGCTGGGTTCTCCTCCGCTCATGGAAAGGAAGAAGTGTGTTTTGGCATTGCTGTGCTGGCAAGTGCAACCTGTTATTTCCCCTCCTTCCCATGAGGGGAAAAAACGTAATTGCTTGGAAGCTCTCAGCAGCTCTCCTGATTTTGTTAAAATCTGCCAAATTGAAATTAATTTCTGGATTAATGAAATAACGTTCGATGTTTCTAAGTAGCCTTGCTAACAGGTGCATCTCACTTGTAAGCAAAGAGTTATATTTCCAAATTGCCAGCTGCAGGCTCAGCTGGAGACTGGAAAGCCAAGCTGCACCTCCTTCTCTCCTATCATTTGGGGGTTGTCAGATGGATTTTCCTTTTGGATCTTCTCTGCAAGCATCCAGTGGGTGCTTTGCAGCACAAAGCACATCTGTGCTGGGTGATGTGCAGACCAAGTCAAGGTAACAAAATTCATTTGGGACTGCCCCTGCTAAGCTAGTTTTTAGTGTGCGTTTTGCTGGCAAGAGTTGGTGATCTGGAGGATTAGAGGAAAGGACATGTTAAAAAAGGGTTATATTCCAGTCTTGATGGTTTCTAACTTATTACGTGACATTAGGCCAGGTAGGCACTTGTCTTCTCTGTGGCTGTTCCTCTCTGAAAGGGATAAAAGCTCTTATCCATTGCACTTAAAATCATCTTCAGATGAAAGGGAATGTGTCAGTGTTGGTCCTGCTGCTCAGCGTGTGCACTGGGTCCTCCCTGATCACAGGTGGCACAGTTCTCTTTGTACAACAGCCAAAGGGGCAGTTGCCCACAGGTAGCCGAGCCTGAAGGCTGCCCTTTGCGTGGGGGCTGAAATGACCGTGCCGGGTAAGCTGTGGTGGGAATTTCCTTCTGAGCTGGGCAGTTGAGAGGCTGCTTTCTACACACCATCTTTCTTTCCTCGCTCTGGAGTTCCGTAACTCCAGGTGAGTTACCAACTCTGTTGGTTTGGGTTCAGCTGAAGAGTTTTTTAGTATCTGGTGCTTAATCCTAGCCCAGTGCAGCCTTATAGGAGAACAGGATGAGTGTCCTGTGTTGTTGACAGCGTGTTGAAACATAACAGGGCAGTTTGTGCCTGTAGGGAGAGGCATTTTAGTGAATGTTCTTTGAAACGCTCTGTTCTGAGCACTGCTTTGCAAGTACACGGCAAGTCCAGTATTAGGAATGCTCTCACTTGCCTGCCAAACAGCCTTGCAATTTGCTGTTCCCAACCCGAAAGCTGAGCTCCACAAGTTCTGGTTGTCACCCAGATGCCCCTCCAACAGGCACCGGGGAGGGGACTGCCCAGTGCCGCTCATGGTGCTGCAGCGCAATCTGTTGTACAGCTCCATAAATGAAACCGCACTCCGAGCTGCCGGCATTGCCGTCCCCATGCTGACATCTAGCGGAGGTGAGGATGGGTGTCCCCAAATCCCCGGGGTGACACCAGTCTTGGGCAGTGTGGATGTGCAGGTGCTGGCAGTGGTGGGTTTGCTGGGCTTTTCCCCTGCTGGCAGGGACGTCCCATCTGCGTGTGCTCCGTCTTGCCTCACAGGGAGGCAGTTTTAGGTGGAGAAGCCTTAAAGTGTTTCCTACTCTTTTACTCTCCTACTTGCTTAAATTAGTTTACTAATTAAATTATTTCTTAAAAGGATGAAGTTTTTGCTAACAGCTGAATAAAGTCAAATGCTAAGGTGCTGCAAACCCAGGCTGCAGTTGGCTTTCCTCACTGGTTGAATGAGTTCCCATTTCCCAGTCAACTGGGAGGCACCAGCTCTGGGGCCAGGACATGTACTGGGATGTGTTCTGCTCCTCTTAAATGGTGCGCGTTGGAGTACCTCAACCAGACTGAGAATTTCAGCCAGTAAGGTGGATATTTATGGCAGTTAGAGGTTAATTACCAGTGTTTTCCAGAGATGAACCATGAATCCCAATGTCACATTGGGATTTCAACACCTGGTCAAAGCCAAACGCAGCAGTTGCAAGTTAAAAACATCTGGAGAAGAGACAGGTGATGGTGGTAGACCTGCAGCAGCGTTCCTGTCCTCCAAATGGTGGTGTGCCTGCTGGAGTTTTAATTCATAGGTTGGTCTCCATTAGGTTCTGGCTGGTTTTTGGGTGAGGGAGGAGCGATAATGCTAAGATGGTTTCCCTTCCTGCCTCACGTTGCCATCCTGCAGGTGAAGCATGGCAGTGGCTCTGGTCTGTGCTCCTGCTGACCATGGCAGGATTCCAAACGATGTGAAACATCGTATATTTGGGATGTGACATACCACCAGGAGATGTTCCCATGGCACAGGAGCTCCCAAGCCCAGATGGTGCCTGCTCTCTGGCTCACCATCACAGCGCTGCTCCCGTAGTCACCTTTCCCTGTTCTGCACATGGCAAACAGGAAAGGTATTTGTACAGGCCCCGACTTGAAAACCCCTCAGTTTTATGCCGGGGGGGCCCCTCTCCTCCCTGCGCGCGCCTTTCCGTCTCTGTGCCTCTCCCCCAGTCACCAGCACCAGTCCGTCTTCAGGGCACAGGGGCCGTCCTGCTGGTTAATGCCTGTGGTTGAAATGATGCGATTCGGATCTATGTTTCTGTTTTACTAACATCCCACCTTGTTAATTTTAATAGAGGCCTTTGAACCTATTATCGAAGATATGTTGCTGGAAGTTTTAACTCTCACGGATTGGTGAACATTTTAATTAATTAATTTACTTATTATTAGGCAGAAACACCCTTCAGATCCCTGTCATTCCCAGAGATTGAGCCAGAGGCCTGCAAAAGTGGCCGGGAAGGTGGCCTTGGAAGCACCTTGTCTGTGCCAAGTGCTGCTGCCATCTTTGGGGACATGAGTGGGGGGAGAGGAACCCAGCGGCAGCCTCAAGAACTGGAGCCCCTAAGTTGTTGAGAAGCGTGTCCGAGGGGTGAAGCCGTGTGGCACAAAGGCAGCAGGAGAAGCAAAAATAAAGCTCCTGGAATTGGGCTAAAAGCAAAAGGACCCTGTGGCAGAAAAGATTGGGCAGATAGGGACGTGGTGGGGTGGATGCAGCGGTCAGGGAGGTAAAGGGAAGAGAGAACAAGTCCGTCCAAAGAGATTGAATAAAGGCATATGAGTGTCATGGGACTAGGCTGTTGATCTCAGATAGAGCAAGATCTACCTGAGAAGGGGCACGGTCCTGAAGGACAGGACATCTGCCAGGCGTTACTGTGCAGGCCTGCTCTAGTGCCACGTGGTGGCTGGGTGGAGAGTTGACCCAGGTATGATCTTGAGGCACGTGTGGCCCATGTTTTGGAAGTGCTTTGGAGAGGCCAAGACAATACCCAGTAGAAGATCCAGGGACATGCAGCCCTTTCCCCGGTATGTTTGGCTAACGCTGGGCTCTGTTCGGCAGGCGTTGGCGTTCTCAGTGGGCTGCTGTACGCTACCGGGGGGCACGACGGTCCCTTAGTAAGGAAGAGTGTGGAAGTCTACGATCCAGGAACAAACACCTGGAAGCAAGTAGCAGACATGAATATGTGTAGAAGAAATGCAGGTGAGCACAATAAGCCTTTCTGTGGTGTTTGGTTGCAGTTGTCTGTGGTTTTTAACGCAACTAATGCACTAGTGATGTCAGGGATCAGTATTGTAAGAAAGTGATAAAAATGGAAGATGAGGTGTCTGCTTGGGAATGAATCAGAACATGGCAGGCGACGTGTCATGGCGGGTGAGTTAGCCCGTGTCTCACCATCTGCCCTCTGCTTTCAGGGGTGTGTGCGGTGAATGGTCTCCTCTACGTGGTGGGAGGAGATGATGGTTCCTGCAATTTGGCCTCGGTGGAATACTACAACCCCATCACAGACAAGTGGACGTTATTACCAACCAGCATGAGCACGGGGAGAAGTTATGCAGGTAACTAGTCAGTGGGGGTCATTCATAAACTTGAGGGCTGTGCCTTCTGAAGCTTTAATATCATGTTTTTGTATGTTTTGTGTTGCTTTCGGTAGAGGAAACTTTCATAGAAATAGTAGACACCTCTCCCTCTGCTAGCCTGTTGCTGGTCGTTGGCTTTGCAGGATGATCTTAGCCACATCGCAGCCCGGGAGCTGCTCCTACGATAACTGTGTCTGTCCGTTCTTACAACAGGTGTGGCTGTGATTCACAAACCGTTGTGACACACGATCAAGCCAGTGCGAGGAGCAGAAGTGATGTGGATCCAGCTAGGTGGTGTTGGGAAGATGACTCACTTCTGACTTGACCCATCTCATTGCTGTTAACATCTTAACATGACAAGTGATACGTTACAAACATCATCTGGGCTGCGGCGGATTGCCTAGCAAAGCGAAAATCCCTCTGGGGACGTGTTCCATGCTAGACACGAGGTGTTGCTTGTTATTTGTGGTGCAATCAACTGTTCTTCTCAATGGCTAGTGTCCCGAGATAAACACTGTGCTTGGACTGCAGGCACTGAATTTCTTGTGTGAAACAGAACTGCTACGTTTGGGCACGTGAGTAAAAACGAACACTTCTGGATTTCTTCACTACTGATGCTCCGTGCACGTTATCCGTTGAACTACTTACTCGCTGTGCCTGGAGGGTGGACTTTACTACTGGCAGTGGAAACTTCTGAGTACCGACCGAGAAAAGCAGTCAGCAGAAATGGACTGGAACAGGGTGCTCTGGCTCGAGTGTGACGCTGTCTCAGTCATACGTTTGTATATGCCACTGGACTACTGTATGTATCCCTGAAATGCTTGTCGTATGGTGGAAATAAATACCATGTGATTTTTCTACTTGCCATGAATGCTCTTTGCTGTACGTGATGGGACCTGCTGGGCAGTGCCTTCCCTGGGGCTGAACTCTCAGCACCTGAACCGCGCAAAACTTTGCAACCCCACAAAACGTGTGCTGCTCCAATGGGGTTTATTGCTCCTGTGAAACAAATGTTGCTTTGGATAGAAAGTGTTCCCAACCCACGCGTTTCAGCTGTGCTGAAAGCCCCCGTTCTAGCTCTGTCCAGCGTCTCAATGCCATTTCATAATAGAGCGTTTAGATGTTAAAAGAAATACCTTATGGTGCCATTAATGCAGAGACATTACATACAGTGAGACCCTTCTGTCACCCCAGCGGTGATTAATGAGCAGGGTAAAATACCCACAGTGTTTTAATGCTTCCAGAGCATGGAGATTAACTAATCACTGTCACTGTAATTGCTATTTTAATCTTGCCCTTACTTAAGGCGTTCCTCTATTAGTATGAAGAATTCATAAGATTATTCAAAAGAGACAAATCCAGATCCAGCTGTAAGGTAGCTGTCTTGCTTACATCCCAAATTCTTACAGCTTTCCGTTTAAGATGATGTTTGACTTTAAAATACCTTTTTATGTCTCCTTGTGAGCTCTGGCATGCTTCTGCATGCAGGGGTGGACTCCCCAAAGACTCCCCAGCTAAAGGAGAACTAGCGGAGAAAAATATTTTCTATCCTCTTTTTTTTTTGTGGTTGTTGTTTGTTTTATTGTTTTTTGCCCCCTGTCGATCAGCTGAGGCTTTCTGTAGCGGGCAGCTGGCCTGCGGGACCGACTCTGCCCATGTTACTGTCGAGCTCCAGCACCGTTGTTCTGCTGGTTTCTTTCTCCATAGGTCTCCTCTCAAAAAGACTCCGTGTGACTTTCTACAGTAGAAAAGAAAAATACTTAAAAGTTTATTTCAGAGGGACCTAAAGCTACATCACCTTGTGCAGCTCTTGTAGAGGAGTGGCTTACTTCTTTAAATCAGTAGATTTTAGTGTTGGAGTTGACACGGTCCTTGTAAGATGGGTGCCTGTTCACTGTGGGGGAAACAGCAGCTACCTTTGCTGTGTCCCCTCCCACAGAGGGGGCTGACCTTCATGGGGAGTGTTAGGTACCACCCATCCCTCTTTGAATGTTCTTGTTTTTACAAACAAAAGAAACTTCCCAAAGACATGGCAGTATTATTCTTGAGGGCTGCCCCTTCCATTGTATGTCAGCTCAGAGGTCTTGAAAACAATAATAATAAAAAATTAGCCTTTTCTATAATACCCTTTAAACCTATAATACCCCTTGCTTTGGGTTCTACAATCTGCGGTGAAATGTGCCAAAATAGTAGTACGCCATGCTGCTCTTTTAGGAGGTGTTGCTTACTGTGAACGCTACTGAGGCTGGTAGGAATGTATTCACATGAGTCCTGAGATGCGTCGTGACGGTGACATAAGCAAGATGATGCTTTGGGTTGGACTGACTCAAGTTCACTGCTCCAAAAGCAGACACCAAAAGGTGTTTTTCATGCAAGCTGTGGGAATAGAGGATAAAAGGGGACAGGCAAAGCGTTTTGGTTAGAGTTACTACCTCTCGTTAGATGACTGGTCAAGGGTGGACAAGATTTTGGGCACACTTGGTCCTCCTTCGGTATAGACATATGGAATGTAAAGATAAATAGCTACTCTATCGCCCAGCTACAGCTCAATAGTTGGAACAGTTACCAGCTAACCTTCTAGCACTTGTAGCATCACTGGAGCGATGGCAAATAATACCCAGAGACTAAGAGTTGATGTGGGGTAGAGATAAAAATGAGTAGTTAGCGCTGGAGAGATGCAAGTTGGAAATTTGCCGTGTCTGTCAGATGTCGTGAGAGGTGAACGTGCCTACAAGTTGGATCATTTTTCCCCTGCTGTACGTCTCTTTATAAACCTTCCTTGTTTATAGGAAAAACAGCTTTTGGTGTTTTTTTGCTATTGTAAAATGGCATTTCTGGCCAGTGCTGCCCTGCGGCTTGCTGGACAGGGCTAGGACTCGCAGCCCTTGCCAGGGATGCGGGATGCTGTTTCTGGCTGCAGCCAGTTCTTCTTGATGGCAAATGACACGTTTCTTTCTTTCCTTCTCAAACGTTGCAGTGTTATGCAAGTCAAGTGACCTCGTTTTCCAGCTATGCAATATGAACAACCGTAACACGTGACGAACCAGCTGTATCCCCCCTCCTCCCTTGAAATGCTTTTTGAATTTGTCCGTCTTTGGTGTGTGGTTTCATGTTTGTATTGTTGATTCTGAGCACATGAGCCAGATCCTTTAAAGATTGCCTTTTTCTAGGACTGAAAACGTAGCATTAGTGCTAACAAATTTTACTGTAAATATTTTTATAAGACAATTTTAAATAATTTTTTGGATTGCTTTTTATGGTCGTCAATGACACTTCTGTTGAATTCTGGATCTAATTCTTACGCTCTAGTGCGGTTTTTGCTGGCCATGACGTAGGTGTGAATCTGTATGTTTTCTGCACAAGGAATTAAATGTTATAACTAAGATCTGGGATAGCTCTTATGTTGATTCTAACATATTAGAAGGACAGCATTGGGCTCAACATTACGAGATATATTCAAATCCATTACCTCAGTCACCAGGACGCTCTTAGATTATTAGTTATTTTGCAACAATTTCAATACTCTGATTTAATTTTCTTGTGCCACGTGTTTGCTTCCCGGGCAGCTCGGTGGACAAGCTGTCTCTCAACGATTTAGTTTGTCGGCTCCTGCTTGAAGCCGGAGGATGCCATGCCCACAGCCGCGCGCCTGCAAACCCCCCGGGCTGCCAGAACCAGCGAGGTGATTGCAGGAGGTTTTGTAAAAGCTTTACAGACCCAACTGGGGCTCCTTCCTCGCAGTGGTCCTTTGTGGACAAGAGGGCTTTCCTCAGCTCTCTTCTGCTGTCCGCTCTTTTTGGGGGTGGCCACGTGCTGACCCCCCTGCGGGATTCTGGCCGAGGGGTTTCCCAAAGGTGACGTGGCTCTCGCGGAGGAAGCGTCCCCGGGGACGTGCACCCACACGGGCAGGGGGGGCACACGCTGATGGGTTTGCGAAGCAGACGGGCACGTGGAAAGCAGGATAGATTTGCCTCAAGCGATCTGTTGTTTAAACAAGTTTGAATCAACTCCATCTTTCCCATTTGTGCCTAATAGATAAATTAGGGGTGATTAAAACCAATTTTCAGTTCATTCAGTTTATCCAAATACTTTTTTTGTACAGATGTGTACAGCACTGTAATTACCATAAATACACTTGGCAGCATTTGCATGACACCGCCATGAAAGCTTAATACTGTTCTCTCGTTTGCAGTGTTTGGAGACCAAAATCCTTAATATCCAGCGATGTGTCATGCCTGTTCATCAAGCTAACACGATGGTTCAACAGATAAATGCAGCTTGGTTTTAACCTTTGGGATTCGTTACTAATAAAATGTAGTATCGAAGCAGTTGCCCCCTTGGCTTTACATCGTGCCCATAAATCACCTTCGCATGAGCATAATTTATTGCTCAAAGTTACAGCGTTTGGGAGTGCGTTAGGCATTATAGTCTGGAAATGAGTGAATTTACTTTTTTTCCTCTGCCTTTATCTTTGTTTTTGGTTTTATATATTATTTTCCTCTGCAGTGACAATAAATAAATATTGAGAATTTTAATTTGTATATTTTATGTAAAAAAAAAAAACAAACCTTTAAGGAAAAATGGACAATTGTGAAATTATTTACCTGGGTGTGAAATTCTTTGTTTTTGTAAAGCAGACTTTGTTGGTTCAATAGCTGACAGTATAACATAATGAGTCGGTTGACCGTTTAAGCTAATTTTTTTAATTAAAGATTTTTTGCATGAGTGTGAAGGACCAAGGACTTTTCAAAGTAATTCTCTTGACAGCTGTCTTGTCCAGTGAGACGAACGACTCAAGCAACATTCTGCACTGGCATATTTATATTATAAAAGAAAATCATGTTGTAGTTCCCCACCCTTTAATTTGAATAAAAACTGGACTAATGAAAGACTTCTGGGTCTGTTTTGATTTCGTTGGCTTCTGGCAGTGAGGAACAATCTCATCGCTCCACATGGCACTTTTTTCCCCCCTCTTTAATTGCAGCAAATACAACTCTGGGTTTACTTTGTGCTGTTTGGAGTGGGGCAGCGGTACTCACGCGTGCCGATGCTGAGAGGGGCAAATGCCGGGGGGGATGCTGCCCCCGTGCCTGGCTCCGACGCTCTCTTGGGGTCTGTGCTGCTCGTTTTCCAAGGGATGTTTAAGGCCGTTTGGCTGCTGGCGTGCAGGAGAAGAGCATTTCTCTTGGGGGTAGGACAGCCCTGGGTTGGGGCCATCGGTGGCAGAAGACGGAACCTTTTAGTGACCATGATTGGGAAGTGAGAAAACATGAAAAATGAGAGTTTACCCCCATGGGCTCAATATTTCTTAATAACACCATAAAGTAGCACGTTTCCTACACCTCTGGAGAGATCGACACATTTAACAGGTAGCACAACTCATTTTGTCTTATGCTTACGATACGACTCACTGAGCTCTCTAGTTTTCCAGAAATGCTCCTTGTGCCTCATCTGTTAATAACGATATATGATGTCAAATTTACCATGTGGGATGCTGAAATTTAATTACCCGATGAACAGGTAATGACATATTGTGGGTTGCTCTGTGCAGCTGGAGGACTTTGCAACTATTCCGCATTTTATTTCAATATGACATGTCTCCTGCACAGTTGCCCCCTTCTTGTTCATGTTTAAATTGATAAATCTATAAATCTATGAAGCTGCAGCTAAAGAAAATCATTTGCAATACAGGAAGAAATCTTGCTACCTTGATTTTGCTGCCTGATTTTTTTCTATTATTACTGTTGTTTCTTTTTCCATCCTACATTTTAATCTTTCTGCACGTGTTGCACCCCAGATCTCACCCTTGGCAGGGCAAGGACCATACAGCGGTAGCTCCCACCTTGTCTCATCCACTCAAAAAGGCAAGTGCTTTTGCAGCAAGGAAAGGAATAGGAAAGAAATTTGGGGGAACGTCACCCAGCGGGGTCATATGGTGGAGCAGCTCTGGTCTGTGACCGAATTGAGCGTTTCCCCATGCTGCTGCACTGGGCAGCACGTGTGAGCCCAGCAAGTTCATGTCCCACCTCGTCTCTGCCGGTGCACCGCGCGGCGCTCGTGCTCCCGCTCTGCAGGAGGGCTGTTCCCGGAGAGCATCACTGGGGGTGTGAGACATAGTGATGTTGAGACTTCTACCTGCTGGAAGACACTTGCTATGTTTTCACCTAAATGGTCTCTCTCATACTCAGGCTGGTCCACTGAACTTCTCGGAGGCGATGCTCACTCCCGTCGTTCTCCTGCAGACTCCCTCGCCCCTGCGCGTCTCTCAGGCGGCTGCCCCAGACTGGGGTGCTGTTGCCAAGCTCAGAAAAACGGCTCCCCGTTTTGTTGCTGGGTTTTGAAATCGCCCAGGATGAGATACGCTGCTTCTGCAGAAGCGATACTGTGTAATTTGGTACGTGAGTCATCCAGAATCAGAATCAAAGGTAGGGCAGGAAACTACCTCAGCTATGGAAATTACAAACATTGATAAAAAATGTACCTATTTAATCATTGACACAAACAACTAAATATGGCCAAAGAGGGATTCCCTGCATCCCTGTGCCCTGAACTGCAGTGGGAAATCTGCGCAGGATCTCCTTTTTCCCAGCAAAGACGATGTGGCTTGGAGATGGGATATGGATGGGGTGGCTTCAGGAGGCAAAACCGCTTCTTCCCTGGCTGGCAGGGCTGTTCTTCGGCCGTGCTGCTGCTGCTGCTGTGCGATGGCAAAGAATCATTGCAATTAAAAAAAAAAAAAAGTAAAATCTGTTGGACACTTCTGCAAAGAAATAGCCTGTCGGAGGCACAGGACCACTACACAGACGTTGCCATGAACCACGCAGGGGTTCCCAGAGCATCCCGCAGTTGCTCGGTGACTAACGATATTGCTTTATATAACATTATTCTGCACTGTAAACAAGCACAGAATCACTTAACTACTTAGTGACACGAAATATTCTAAGAAATTTGCCAAAGTGATTAATGTTAATGTTCTTGTTCAGCAAATTGAGTGAGATTTAATTGGCACAGCTGCTGAAGCTCAAAGCATTTGATTTGGCCCCAATTTACAAACTGTATTATCATGAGCCTTCTCTTTCTTTCATTGTGAACCTCCACAGCCTCTGCTAAGCATCTTGCTCAGTAAATTACAGGTCTTAGAATGTTAGAGACTCTTTTTTCAATCAGTAAAACTTCTAACGGGGCCCTTTAAAGGATGTACAACGCTTGTCCAAAGGATCTGTTCTGCTCTAAAGCATAAAAGGTTTAAACATTGTTTTTTGAATGTCCTTCTCATATTCTTTACATTATCCACTTTCTACAATGTTGTCTCATTGTAGAATGACTCAAATGGCTGAGGGCTTGTACTCTAAATGAGTTTCTAAGATTTTAGGACCCATCTCTACCCCCCAACCTGATGTTAGCCCCAACCACGCACTGGCTGTGACTCCGAGTGCTTATTCCCCCACTATCCCCCAGTCTGACTACACGCTGCTGAAACACCCACCAGTGAACAGGGTCCCGTGAGAGGGGGGTGCATGACTCACTTTGCCGCCTTCTCTGTGCTTCTTAAAATCCCCCTTTAGCTCAGGCTTTGCAAAGAACAAAGACCACGTCTTAGCCTGTATCTGCTGTGGTGCACCGTGGTCCAGGCTTAACCCAAAGAGTGGAGCAAAAGTAAAAGGAGGTTTAAAAAGCCCGTGGCCTTAAAAGGCCCAGAGTCTGAGTGGGCTTATGGACTGCATGACTTAAAGAAGTGGTACACCTCAAAAATCAGTCCAGTTATGGGTTACATACGTTGTTTTTAATAGCTATAATTTGAATGTAAATCCTGCTTCTGTTTTTGAAAGCATGTGAGATATTGGGAATAGTTTGGTTTCTCTAACAAGAATTTAAACCGCTATTTTTATATTCTTAGTTAAACCCAAAGTTCATTAATTATAGATTGATACAAATTCAAAGAGCAAAAGATCACATCGTCACTGTCAAACAAGTCATTCAGCACGATGTGAAAATGGAGGCTGGGAGCTGTTAGAATGGCTACAGCTGTAATTGATCCTGGTGGTTAACGGGAACAAGCAGCGACAGCCTTTGCTTTGTTAGGGAGCCACCTTAAAAAAGTGGGAAACCAGGTGGAAGGGAATTACTTAAAATGGGAACACCTGCTTGATACCTGAACCTTAATTGTGATCAGTTGGTTCAAGTTGCAGGTGGTGACTGCTTCACTTGCACACGGCCCTCCGCTCTCTCCCTGGTCACTGTGTGGGGGAAGTTTAACCACTTCTCTGGATTTTCTTATGCTTTTTATTTGCAAGAAATGCCTTATACTCTTTATGAGACCCAAACAACTTGTCCCAGCTGCTGAAGAGAGGAAACCGGTTTCTGCCAAAGCTGCTGTGGTGGAAGCCATAGAAAGTGGTGTTGCCTGTGAAGAGGATGTACTGGAGCAGATTCCAAGGATGGCTGTACCCCCGGTGGCTGGAGGAGAGGGCGTGTAAAGTGAGGATGGAGCTGCAGGAGAAATGGTATGTACAAAGGGGGTGGAAGCTGTCAGCACTGGGGTACGCGTGGTGCACGGGTGGCTCGTTGCTTGGATAGAGGTGGAAGAGAGCCCCTCTCACTGCAAAGGGGCCCGGTGTCAGATGTTGGAGGTGGTATTTGTGCAAGGTCATAGTGAAGTCTTAGGTTTTCTCTGTTGTGCTTTCTCTCTACATCCCTAAAAACTTATGCTGTAAGAAAAAAATGTGGTGGGATCCCTCCCTTAAGTGTAGAGGATGCTTTCCTACAAGGAGAGGATGCATTGAGGATTCAGTATCACTGACTTTCTCTTGGCTTAACCTGTCCTTGGAGCTGGATGTTTTCCTGAATAGCTATGTTACATCTAACCAGTTCCAGTGTTTAACACGCTTATTTATGGCAGAATACTGCAGCTTCTGGTGCTGAATGAGGGAATGTAGGGCTCTGTGCTGTAACCTTGCTGGGGGTGGGATGCACCGAGGCACAGGCTGCAGCCAAGGTGGTGCTGGGGGGCTCCAGCTAGCTTGCAGGTGGGAGCTCTGGTCCTGGCTCCCCTCGGCTGTCCCAGCGGCGGTGATGTATCGGCGCCGTAGCAGCCTGTTTGCTGATACAGGGTTTCTGAGTAGTATGTGGTCCTGAATGATACATCAAGTGATACTGCTCTTCTGGTTCATTTCCAGGATGCTATTTATTATCACTCTTTTTTTTTTGTTCTTTCTTTTTTTTTTTTTTTTTTTTTTTTTTTTTTCCTGCTTCAAGCCCTCTCTCTAATTCCCCCTTTTCATCTCATCCGAGACTGGATCTTCAGTTTGTCACGTTAACCAGACTTGCTTTTTTTTACTTTTTTTTTTTTTCCCCTTTTTTTTTTTTGTTTTTTTTTTTTTTTTTTTTTTTTTTTTTTTTTTTTCCTGCTTCAGCACTCTCCCTTCATCCCCTGTGCGCACACACGGTGCCAATGACAACTGGCTCTGCAGCTGGGGAGCATGTTGCGGCTCCAGCCGGGTGCCCAGCGGGCTGGTGGCAGAGGGGGATTTGGGGGTGATGTCCCTGTTCATGGACCCCCTGAGCTACAGCAGCAGCTGAGGACACAAGTGTCAGTCTAAAAGGTGGTGCAGAAAAAGGTGGAGGTTGGGAAGCACAGCCAAACCCGAAGATCCTATCTTCACTAGAGGACAGATAGAGATTATAAGAGATTTATCAGGCTGCCGTTTGTGCAGGGAGGACAGGGAAGATAATTCCCATCTGGGTTGTGAAAAATGCCTCTTACCTGAAGAAAAACTTCTCTTTTTTTTTTCTAGGCTGAAGGTGGCATTGAGCTTTAAAAGTTAAAAAAGTATGTAGGTATATTAAACTTGTACAGAAAACAAGCCTTAAACCCCCATCCACAAGGAGACCTAAACTTGGGCAAGGGAAACTGTACGGTCTTCTTAGTGCTATGAGCAAGGGAATGTTATGAGAAGGCACAAGGCAAGAATCTCATGATAATAAAGGACAAAATACCCCTTCCCTCCAAAAAAGTACAGAGACAAACCAGTACTTTAAAGTTTCCAGTCTGGCAGATTTTTCTGTTGTTATTTACCTGTGTGTATCCATAGTTTTCAGTAGAAGCGCTGTGAACTGAACCCCTACCGTGGATAAGTGTTTGCAGAAAATATGTTTTGCAGTGAAGGTGCCTGTTCCTGTGCCCATGTACTCTCCCAGGCCGGAACATGGGGAATACGTAGCAAACGGTGTCTGCGAGATGCGCATCTGGTTAGTGCACGTGGGGAGCACTGGGCGGGAAACCCTCCCGGCACCCAGTAGTCTGTCTGTTTTCTTGCTTTCCTGATTTTAATGTTTAGTTCTCTGTAAATTTTGAATAAAAAGATCGTGTGTTTGATGTCTAAATACAGTAAGGGCTCGGCATCGAGGGTGAGAGAAGGCTTGGTGAAGCACTAGAGCTGAGGCGGTGGGTTTCACGGAGCACAGCTCTTCCCGCGTAACTTTATTTTGCTCTGAGATTCTTGACTGATTTGAACGCCCCTTCCCTTCTCTTTCTCCCCTCCCTGCTCCCCAGAGGGTCACCATTACTGAGTAATGGCTCACTGGATTTTTAGTAAATAATGTACTTTATGAAATACCAGTTTTTACTCCGTTTCCAAAGACTGAGGGACGTAATTGCCCATTCACAGTTCAGCTGCACCCTGGAATGCCATCTACTGTTGATTGCCAATTTATTATGATTGCACCTCAAATTCATGATGATGTTTACGTAAATATGGATAGAAGGTCTTGTGATGCATTAATCTGTGTATGAAGGAGATCCATCTACCTACAGCTATAAAGCAGTCTAAGGGTCGAGCAGTAACAGAACATCTATCAGAAAAGGGAGGGAGACAGAGATGTTAATTGTGGCAGTAATGCTGCAGGGGAGTAAAGCAGATGATTTTGCCCAACTCTGTCTCTGACAGTCTTGAGGTTTTAAGGAGTCTGCAATACCATGGAGGCACGGAGTCCCAGTCCCCAGGGATGTTGAAGTCTTGTATCAGCTTCCTCCTGACTCAAGCAGCAGAAATAAAGGATTCCCTTCTGCCACAGTTAGTGCTTATCTAGTGATAATTTGGGTTTTGCCAGGTGTGTGGCTGGAGATATTAGATATAAAGAGTCAGCTTCCCCATGAGTTTCTCTGTGTGCTTTTATTGTAATGCCTGTGTATTTTTTCCCCTTATCTAGTTAATTCGGCAGTTTCTTGTGCATGCAGCAGTTTGAGTCAAGGCAGGGTAAATGTCTGTTTTCTCACGCTGTCAGGGTGTGTTCCCTTCAGCAAAACCTCTTTGAATTCGTGGCAGTGGGTGGTAAGCGTGCCACCCACCCCGTGGGTTTCAGCGTTGGGATGTGCCATACGGGGTGCCAGACTCTGGGGGTCAGCACAGCCAAATAAATGAGCTCAAGGCTGACTAGCAAGAGCCATTTGCAATGCAGGGTGTCTTCCTGAAAATACTATTTGGGGGAGAGAAGGAAAAATTTCTTCTCGAGCAGTGCAACTTCACAGTACAGCGACCTGTGCTGTATTTTGCAGATAGATTGGGATCAAAAATGCTGTAGCACAAACCTTGTCCGTTCTGTGTTCCAGCTTCATCCTATCTGAGCCCCTTGTTTGATGACATGTTAAAAATAACTTGTGGACAAGAAGCAGGATTTTTTAAGGGGTGTTTTTTAAGTCACTGAGTTTGTCATCTCTTTTCTAGTGTGGGGAGTGTGTGGGGGCAGTGAGCTGAGGCACAGCTGATGGGAGCGGGAAGGAGGGGAGCCTTTAAATTGTCTTAGGGGGCAAACCTGGTGTGCTGCGGGGTTGTAGCCTTAATTAAACTAATATTGATTTGCTATGAGCTATTAGGGGTGATATTTACCCCACTTCATAGTTTGGTTCTCTGCTGGTCATTATACCCAAAACTTCGGAGATTGTAATACATGAGCTGTGACTCCTGTGTACATGTTGAAAATGCTGTTAAAACCAAAGGCATTACATTTGCATTGGAGGAGAGGATCTACCTGCACCATCCATGGGACTCTTTAGCCATGTACGTCTGAAGCTTTTGTAAGAGCAGTGTGTGCAGTGGGGCCCTGTGGCTGTGCAACGCGAGGCTTCATCGATGTCACTCCATGTGCATTAGCTCTGCAGTTCCGAAACGGGGCTAAACATTCTTGCCTTGCTTATTTTTTTAGGAGAGCTTACCTCGCTTAGTATCTCAGTGGAGACCATTAGCAGAATTGGGTTTGAACCAGAGCTTTGCATTTTGGACGTCTAACTTAGGGAAATTTCAGATATTAATTTTCCCATTGAGATGTTCCTGCAGCTCTGGGGACCAGACGTGACTTTAAGATCCAAACGCTGACGTTGGTGGGCGCTCATATCCAGATTACACACTGTGGCTCTAATTAACACCACACCATATGACTCAATCAGTAAGAAATTGCTTAGAGGTAAAAGTAAAACAGGCTCTCAGGCATGTATGAGGAGAAAAATCTCTGCTTCTCTTTGTCCCTTCCCCAAATGCCAATTAGCTCCTGGGCGGTGCTGTGATCATCCTTGTCCCTCCCATAAAAACGAAAGCAGAAGTCACCCCTCACTGCTGGGGGAGGGGGGAAGAGGGAGGTTGAGGCTGTCAACATCCTGCGGGGATGTGCCAAGGATGCCTGGGAGAAATTTGACCTTTTGCCTCTTGTCTGTGGGACCAAACCCTGCCAAAGCTTGTGCTGTTCCTTGGGTGCGGGTGAGGAGGACCTGCACGCTCAGCAGCAGTGGGTGATCTGTGACACGGAGGGCTGGAACAGCAATGTCTTCGCCCCCACAGAGAAATGGGAATGAGCCCACCTGGAAAGGAGCTTAGAAAAAAGCACGGTGAGACAAAAGCGATCAGATCTTGCCCCCACCGTGTCACTGTGGAAAAGCTGGTGCTGGGGCAAGGGAGGGCTCCCTGGGTGGTAAATGAGAAGCTGGGGGTAAGGACTGGACTGCTGCTTTTTGGGGCAACGCAGGTTTAGGTTGGCTTCAGCGCTGTGTGGTCCCACGTTTTGGATCCATACGTTGTGGTAACCTAAGCCAAACTAACAGCTGCTCTCAGCCCTTCTTGTCCTCAACTCTGTTCTTCTTCCCGTTGGTCCAGAAAAGACGTTGGTTTTCTGCTGAGGCCTCTGAGATGTGATGTGTGCCCAGACAGAGAAGGAGAACCAGAGGAGCTGGATCAGTGTGGGATGCTGTGCAGCTGATCTGATAGGTCTTCTTTCACCCATCTTGCTTTTTGATTCTTCAAATAGTTAAAAATTAGGTCTCCTGCGCACCTGCTGTGATCTACCACTTGTGTATGTGGATGAGTAAATGAAGGAATTATTTAAATTATATTCAATTTCTGAAGTTCTAGAAGCATGCTGGGCATGTGAGAGGTGCCAGGCGGTCACACAGGACTCCTGCTCATGGTGGAAAAGGTGCAGACACTGGGAAACCTTGGTCACGGGGACCTGCAAGGAACCTGCTGGTCGTCATGTAGTTTATCCACACAAAGTTGTACTGTGCATATAGCTAGTGTGTGTATATCTATAGATTAAAAAATATGATGTATTTAATATATATAAAAATCATTTGCTTTTCTAGATGGGACTTTTCTTTGCCAAAATGCACTGGGAAGGCTGAGGAAAGGGAACATGAAGGACAGTAATTTGGTGAAACTGGGATTTGCACCAGGGCACGATGACTACCTGCCAGAGCACAATGACTTTCCAAACTCTCTTTCTGGCTGTTTGCTGCCCCACAGAGCTGTATTAGCTCAGAGTTTAGCAGATGAGGTCTTCAGTCACGGGGGGTTCCTTGGTTGTCTGGGTGTGAGGTTTTGGCTACAGTACTGCTACAAGACCTTCTCAAAGTTCACTCTTATTCCAGTAGAAACTGAAGTTTGCCCCATTAGCAGTGCCCAAAAGCCTTGTTAGCAGTGAGACACGTGGCCCTTGAAGTGCTGGGTTCAAAATTCAAACTGAAGGAAACAGACTTTTGGAAAATGTGAGTGCTTTGGAGATCCCGTTAGAGAAAGAGTGAGGCAGGTGCCCTCCAGCTTCTGAGTTCTGGGATTCAAATCTAATAAAGTTTAAGTCTCAGTGACGCTACCTGAAAGCTGCTCAGCTCAGTAAGTAACACTCAGAAATTCCTGGAGGTCAAAGAGTACGTTTTTGTTGAGCATGTATAGGTGGTTGCAGGGCAAATAATTACTCCTGGTTGAAATTAGAGCCCCTAATTTGTTTCAGTCTGCCTCCTGCCTTCACTGCCTTTTTTTTTTTTTATTTTTTTTTAAAATACAAACTCAAGCAGTAAGGCCCAAGAGGTTATTAGCATCTCACTTTTCTATCATAACACAGGAGCAGGCATCGCCTAGGAAGGGACTGATTGCCTGTGCTGTCACTGGCTTGTTGATGAACCAGAAAAGCTTCTATTAGTTTATGGAGATGAGATTTGGACTTACACAAAAGCTTGACACCACGCCATGTTTTTAATTAGTTTTTTTGAAAAGATACATGAGATGAGACGTGCATACACCACTGGTTCTTAATGTGGCTGTTAAGGAGAAGGTCTTTGGTTCTGAAATCCGTATCTTTGCAGTTAACTCATTTTATAATTGCCACTTAAACAAATCGGGGCCAGATTCCTCTAATTTTACTTTCCCTAGAAAATACCTTTTTTCTTCAGCTGGCTCGTTGCTTTTAATGAGATTGTCTGGATTTGATCCCAAGTAGATGTAAAAGCAACAGGTAAAATCAAGATCTGATACTTGATAAATTTTACCGTTACATATTTTTAAAACTAATTGAGCTCTTTCAATTAAATATTTTTCCTTGACATTTTATATCTTATGAAGCTAAAACTGATTCCCTAAATCTCATTATTTATGGATGGCTTTATTAGTCTCTAGTTATTAGTTAACCTGGTCTCATTGCAGCTTTTTGAGGGAATTACTAACTCTTTGAGGCCCTTTTTTCTTTTGTAGAAGGCAAGCAGCTTTACACAAGCAAGTCAATAAGGGGAAAAAAAAAAAAAGTTAACTTGTTCTGTTGTCTGATCACCTTAAAATATCCCCTAAACTGTTCACGGCATTTCAGTTTCAGATTTTGACAGATGTACAGATGACAATTTGTCTCAGAACCTTTGGCAAATCCAGCTTTAATTAACTGACGTTTTAATGGACTCTAAGTGGTTAAAGGCTTCAGTATAACTTAATTTAATTTATGATTAAATGCGCACGTGATGATTCTGCGCACGTGAAGTCTGTAGCCAAACTCGGGTTTGCATCCCTGCTGCAGCAGTGCCAGTCTGCCACCACTCACTCACAAGTGTCATTAAGAGCTGGGCCAAAGCCCCAGTAAAGGTGGTGTAAAGATAGCAGGAGGTTTCATGAGCTCTCCGTGCACCTGTAAATTTGTAAACAATGAATAGTTAGGGTTTTATTTTATTTTTTTAAAGAAAAGACAAGTTCCCAGGAGGAGTCAGCCTGGTACAGAATGGTGCCCGGAGGGGAGCATTGCATCAGCACAGCTCCCTCCTCCCCATCTCAGCTTCATATCAGCCCCAACCAGCTGTGAGAAACCTCCAAAAGATGCCTAGAAAGTACTGGTTTGTCACCTCGCAAGTGTTTGAGGTTGGCTTTCTCAAGGGATATAGAGGAAAACCACCATAGCCCCAGTGCTGAGGCATTGCTGAACCCTTGCCATGTCAAGAGGATTTGTTTTCTGCAGAAAAAAAAATATGTTATTTGGATAATCTTATTCTCTAAAACATGTATTATAAACTTAAAATAGTCACTTTAAAGCACTCTCTCACTAAATATATCTTGTATTCTACTTTCCATCCTGTATCTGGGCTCCAGCCCTGGAATTCAGGGCAGAGAAGTGCCTCACCCGCCCTTCTAACGCGAATCCTATTTGTCCTGTTGAATGAAGCCGTCTGTAGCTTAAAAGTACACAAGAGATGTGCAGTGCATAAGCTGTACAAATGTTAGCACTTGAGTTTGAAGGCCTCTATTAAATTGGCCCGCATATATTTGCATGTGTATTTACTTAATTCCTTCCTTTTACCAAATACATTCAGCGTGTCAGGGGAACCTTTCTCTGGTTTACGTGTTGGCGGGTCAGCTCTACCACTTTGCACCTACCAGTGGTGTTACTTCAATACCTACGTGTTGCCAAAGATGCTAAGAAGCTAAAATACTGTGTTTACAACAGAAAAATTAGTTTAGTGATCTAGAAATAAATCCCTGTGCTTCCTATCTTAGCTGTCCTGACGACTGTACCTCTAGCTGGAACATATACAGCTCTTTTTATAAGCTCTACACTTGTTCTCCTTAAGGGTCAAAGAGTATAGAAATGTTCTATAATGCAATGAACTCGTTTGATAATATGTTCATATAGTACCTTTTTGTTCTGATGGTGCTGTAAGAAAGCTTGTATAAGCTGACACAGAAGTAAGTTTAGACTATTCAGTTTTGCCTATTTGCCCCTTATAGTTCTCAAAGGGCACATTTAGCGTCCGGAAGGGTTATGGGGGGGGGGGGGGGGGGATCTTGTTAAAAAAACCCACATTCTGTGAGCGGGTACTATTCAACATGTTTTAAAGATAAATGGTGTGACATCCCATTTTACTCTATCATAGCTATAGCGAACAATAATTTGACGAGTTTACCCTGGGAGGCTTGGAAAGAGTATGCCAACCTTGATGGGATGGCTTTGCTGTGTCTGGATTCATCACCTGTGTCACTTAGAGACAGTTTCTTTTGAGCTCATAACCTCGACGGCTGGTTTCCATCCTTCGCTTCCCTGCCGTGTGACTGACTGCTCTCTCGACCTCCTTCCAAAGGGGTTTGTTTAACCCCCCCCCCCCGCCCACCAAAAAAAAAACAAACAAAAAACCACAACCACAAAACGCCCCCAAACAAAACAGTAATAATGGAATTGGAAAAAAGAGGAATTGTGTAAAACCTGGCAGTGTAAGGCACTGCCAAGAGCAACTACAGAATAAAAAGACAAGCCTGCCTACAAAGCCCTAGCTAATAGGAGGATTAGCGAACTCAGCTGCTGACAGGTAGTGAAAACTCTTACCCGGGGGCCCAGTGCCCTCTCCAGCAGCAGATCACCGTTTCTCTGGCTGTGCAGGCAGGAGGAGGATGCTCACCCAGCCGTGCCCTGGCAAAGTCCCTTTGGGGTCCACCTCGAGGCCATTCACTATGCTCAGCATGCACTGAAATTACAATTAAATAATTAAGCACTAATATTTTTTAATTTAACTATTACCTTAATGCATCAAGGATTTAAAGGAAAAATTAACTTCTTGATCCCTTTGGTGTAATGTTGCTTCTACAAACTCTTCAGCAGCGAATGCGAAACCTTGCTGATGTTCTGAATATTGCTAAATGTTGCCTTTAACCATGCACCGTTTTAGCACACAGAGGATGAAATTAATGAATCTGATGATAATGAAGGTATAACTGAACGAGATGAGCGTTATGTCTAGAGGCTAATCATCAAGTAATTCAAGTGAGGCTGCAATTATAAGATTAAGATTTGTGTGATAACATTGTTTACCTTTATATAAACCAAAATCCAATACTTAATAAAGTAACAGCAAATTAAGGTAGAGGAAACGGAAAATATAAAGAGATTCCCCCTGCTCCTTATCTTTCACAAAGCAGGTAGGTTTAGTTAGCTGTATTTGTTGTTCAGAAAAGCCTGGCGCTTCTGCAACCTGAAACACAGAAGAAAATTTGCTCGGGACCCTCGGGGAAGGTGGGGGGTCTCTCCGAGGTGGAAGAATGCACCATCTTTTTCGGTTGTGTCATCCCTTGTGCAGGGTACCGCAGGCAGCCCTGGGGCAGAGCCCCGCCGGGAGCCACTGCCTCTCTGTCACTAGCTACGTGTGAGTTTTAGTAAAGCCAGAAAGGTCTCCACTGATGGTGACTTAACTCCAGTGCTCCGGAGTGAAGCACTGTGAATACTGTCCCGTTTTCTGTATTCTCTGCTTGTATCCAGGAGCTTCATTAAGAAGCAGGACTTGGAAATGAAGAAATTTTCTCTCTGTCATTGTCATTCATCAGGTGTGCTTGCTCACATGCAAGAGAAGGTTTTTATTCCCAGTGTTACTCAGCTCTTGCTGGCAAATGGCTCATCTGGCCTGTACTGGAACAGTAAAATACATCTCATAGCAGGTAAGAGGTAAATCCAGAGGCTTTTTGAAGACTGGAGGAGATCCCTGAGGTCGGCAGATCCCACATTGTCAATCTCTTCCTTGGCAGCACCCCTGTTAGAAAGGCAAAGACAAAGAAGCAAATCTCCAGGTCCTGCTCCCGCTGCTCCAAGCCAGGCTGGGTGCTGTTCCCCTCTCCAGCCCTGCCATCCGGGGTGCCGGGAGTGCCCTCTCTGCCCAGAGAGGGTCAGGGCAGCCTGGGGACCCCTGGCCATTCACCTCTGGGGAGGGGTGGGTGCCCTTCTGCTGGTGGCTGTGCCATAAGCGTCAAAGCCTGGCTTGCCGTGGTGATGCTCAGGGCGATGCTCCTAACTCGGGTGCCTGCTGCTATGTGGATTGGAACTGAGGAGGAGGATGATGTGAGTCACGCCCTGCAAGGGCTGAGGAGATGTAGGTCTGAGTTAAGATGGTCCATGGAGGCTTTAGAGTGGATGGTGGGCATGACCATATCACTAGGTAGAGTGAGACCTAAAGAACAAGTGTTTTGCAAGTTGGGTTGTATAACTAATGGCTGATGGAGCAATAGGTAATTACACACCACGGAGGAAGGGGTTTGACAAGTGAGCTGGATCCGTCCGTGCCTCTCCTGGTCACTCTGTCCACCAGCACACTTTTGCAGCAGATCATCCCAAATATGCCAGGGGCTGTTAGGCTTCACAGCACCAGTCACCCTGCCAAAGGGGCCAGGGAGGATGGGGGGAGACAGCTGGAGGGGCTGGCTCGTTTTGCCTGGAGGTGGAGTACGCTCACACACTGCAGGGAAGGAGGGAAGACCAGAATTCTACGAAATGGATGAGGCTGGTACATTGGAAATAAAATTGGAAAAAAATGAGTGAAACATGTCCAGGTGATAGAAAGAAGGAAAGCGAGAGATGCAGAGTGGTGCAAGCAATATACTGGCTTTCTCTGAAAGAAATCAAAGGCAGGGCAAGAGCGGAGATGTCTGAAAGTACTGAGTTTGGGGGCAAAAGATTCAGCAAAAGAGAATAAATTGAGTCATTTAACATAAAGATGGGGGTGTTGGAAGTAGCTGCCTCGGTGTGGGCTGTCGCTGGCAGCAGTGAGGATGCAGGTTTGGTACCTCAGCTATGAACAAGGAAGAAATCTGCATGCAGTTTCCATTTCTAAAAGCTCACGCTTCAGTTAATTTCACAGTGCTGGAAGAACCGTTTAGAGTTTAATAGAAATGCAGCTCTGAAGGCTGGGAGTCCGGAGGAGAGACGTAGGTTTGGAATATAGTCAGCGTTCTTGTAACACTGAGTTAGTCAAGGATTATTTTGGCTATTAAAGTATGCTGAAACCATGAGGAGACTGATTTTTTTTTTTCACCACAAGGTGGCATCAATTATGCAGTGAAGGAAGGAAAGATTGCAAAGGGCCTCAGATTGGAGACGAGAGTGGATTTAAAATAAAAACATCATTTTAAAATTAATAGCAGACTGGTACAAAACAACCGTTTGTCACACAAGTATCTCTTAGAAAATTGTATTATCAAAGACCTTATTTTGGATGGATAAAATGAAATTACTACTCATCAGATTAGCCAGCGCGGCTGCTGCTTGTGCTGCTCCTGGCATGAACAAAATTTTGCTTGCAAATGCTTTTCTGCTGTTTGTGCGTACCAGATCTAAGTGGGTTTATATTCCCTCAAAGGCCTCCTAAAGCCTATCAGTTGTTCGCTCTAAGCTAACAACAATATTTACCCTTGTCTAATACTCATCTAATGTGTCACTAAAGGTCTTTACTGCAGTTTGTTTTATGGAATTCTTCATTTAGATCCTCGGTGCTTCACGCGTATTTTTTTTTTTCCCCAATTCTTTTTTAGGGCTCCCTTTTGACTCTGTGGCCTCATAAAGTTTGTTTAAGGTAAAAATGCACCTAAATACTCATGCTGCCTCACAAATCTCTGAAAAATCACCAGCTGGCCTGAGATTTATATTAATTCATATCATTTTGTAGTTACTGTTACAAATCTAGTAGTAATCTACTGGTAATGTCAGCATACCTTGGTACTTCTTGGTCTTTTCTTTTCAGACATGTCAGAGTTGTGGTTTTTTGGTTGATTTTTTTTTTTTTTCCTTTTTAGGTAAGAATGATTTCTAAAACCCTGGTTTGTACCCTATTTGTGGTATTTTCTAAGAGGAAGAGGGTCTTTACAGTACTCCGGCATGGCTACACTCCTATACAAAGAGCTAAAAAAAAAAAAAATCTCATTCCTTCTTCTCTTAATGATTTATACCTCCCTTTTTTTTGCTGATTTGGTTTTTAAAAGCAATGGTTATCAAAATGTCATGCTAGAGGCTGTAACTTATGGTGTCACAAGATTATGGCAAGGCATTTTGAGATTTATCCAGTGCGAACCGTAGGTTCTCCTTTGTCGTGTTTTACAACTTAGAGCTGCCAAAGGCTTATTTCTTTCAACTGTTGTGTGCGTTGCTTTGGCTTTCATAGGACTCACAGAATTCATGTTTTGTTTTCTTGTTTTTGGAAAAAGTCACAGGCTTTAATGTCTTTCCTGTGTGTTTATGGTAGAATAGGAGCAAAAGGTAGTGAATTATTTTAGTAGCCCTTACAGTCTAACCAGCCAATGTGTGCGGCCCAAGTAATGTATAAAGCAATGCTGAGCTGCCATTCAGTTGCACAATAACGTGCACTCTCATTTGTTCCTCTTGCAGCTATCAATTTATTTCTGAAGCATGAAGTGCTTTTGTAAGTGGCACTATAACAATGACAGTTGTGTTTGATCTTGCATGTACTTCACACGTGGAAACTCCACGGAAGTCTATGGGTATTTGAGCTAGAGGGCTTCCAAGCCTGGCTGTGGTTGCTATTGATGACAATATCCAGTCCCTTAAAAAACAAACCCGAAAGATATTACTTGACTTGATATATCTTTTCAGCATGGCTGGTACTGAAGAGTTAAACAAGATTAGACTGACGCAGAGATGAAGAAGAGCTTTTTCAAAACATAACCATTCTCTGTAACAGTTATACCCTGACTCCTCAATTTTATCTAGGTGGTCTCTGACCAAATTTCCAGATTAGCACTTCAAAATAACCGGGAGGTGGTTGCTCCCACAGAGCAGCCCTGATGGTTTGCTAATGGAGGAGGTAATGACATTTGCACTGTGAGAACCGCTCCAGTGCTGAGGCATTGTGAGCATTTCCTGCTATTCTCACAATATTTTAACTTCTTGTCACTTTGCACCAAAAGTCGAAGGCACATCATAGCAGTGACCATGTTTGTGCCTTGAAAACTGCCTGCAGTAACCCATGCCCTTTCCCCACCAGGATTTGCTTAGTTGTTCCGCAACAGACACCACGGAGCAAAGGTGTCATCTGTGTTTCTCTGTGGTGAGCTATGTACATCACTTATTCGGGGTTATCCCAGATCATTCCCAAATACTACTGGCTTTGCCCCTTAAACTGGCAGGGCAGGACTGTGGCACACTAAGGAAAGCTGGGTTGCTCTAACCCAGACTTGTGTCTCGGCACAATATAGTTGGGGTGTTATTGTCTATTTTTCTGCAAAATTTGAGGAGGTATTACAGCTGTGCGGTGGCTTTTTGTTAATCTGCAGTTGTAAATTCCCAATGGTCTCTTCTGCATTTAAGTATTGTGGCCAGTAACATTTTCTTCAGAGAAGAGAAGAAAATATTCATTTCTGGTGTCTGTTACCCTTCTTCCTCCAAGAAACCTTTCTCTTCATTTTATTAAATGCCCCAGGAGGTAGGTTTAGTCTTTTGATCTCAGAAACGTTTGACAACTCATGTTACTGGCCTTTTGTTTGAAATGTGCTGGAAATAGTCCTACTATTTTGCCTTCAACTTTACCTTCCTTTCATAGTCCATTTTAACTTCTTAATCATGTAGATGTAGCATATCATTATACAGTTTTCCCTCTACATGTCCACTTAATGGCTTTTTACCCTTCTTAGTTCAAGGCGCTTTTTAATCAATCCTTCATCAATTTATTTTAAACCTTACTTTCCTCTACTTTTTTTTTTTTTTAGAAAAGGAGATAAGAAAATAAAAAGGCAAATGATATAATTGCAAACTTGGTTCTTTTGGCATCAAAGCTCTGGCGTCTTTGACAGAAAACCCACAGGACTCCAGAGCCCGGCGTATGACAGCAACGCCTCCAGCAGCTCTGTGCATTTTCATTCACGGCACTATAATAACCAGTTTAGAAACAGTTTGGGGGAAATTTTGCTTTATTTTTTTTTTTTTTCAGGACTACTGCCCTGCCCTTGGACAGCTATTGCGCAGCCTTGCGTTTTATGGTATGACAACTCACTTTGGTTTTAGTGTAACTCTTTACTAGTGGCTGTAGCGAGTGCCAAGGCTCGCGCTCCTGACCCTGTGTGCGGCTGTACGTGTCCCTCCTGGTTAAGAAGCAGCTGATGGAGAACATCTTTCAAAATGTACCACTTGTTGTCTGACAGCATAGAGCTTGTGTTGCCACCTAACAATCCCCTATGCCATGAAATACATGTTCGTATTAACTACATAAAATTCCTGGATTGGGACTGAGCGTGGTATGAAGTAGGGCAGGTAATTTGGCTTTTCCCCTCTTCCAACATTTAGCCTTTTTTTTTTTTCTTTTCTTTAACTTCACTTGTATAGCTATACCCTCATACATAATGTATTCCTAAAAATGTATTCAGTTTCGAGCTGGCTGAACATGGTCCCCTGAGTTAGAATCAATGCTGCTTACAAGAGAATAATCTAATGGGTTAGTCCCCCTGCGCAGAAGATGCCGGGGGTATGGGAATGAATCTCCTCCAGTCTTGGGGAAGTGAATCAGAACTTTCAAAATAGTGTGGAGGGTTCCTGGAAGTGTTTCTGGGCTTCAGAGGAGGAAGAGAAGAGCATCGTCAAGCTTGGACGATGCGCTCACAGTGCTGTCATGCGCAGAGGAAGCGAAGAGGCATCGGGCTGTTGAGGGAGAGGATCCAGGTGCAGAGTCCAAATGGGTTAGAAGTTCAGGTTTGAAACCAGAGGAACTAGTTGGAACCACTTATCTAGAAATGAAAGTAATACTAAATTAGCTGGAATTCTAAGTATTTGAACTCAAATGTAATTAGGAGTTCAGTTGGATTTGGATAGAAGTTTCTGGGCTGGCACATTTCTGCAGACGGTGCTGTTTGCGGTACAATCTTGCATTCAGCGACCATCATCTGCAGTCCTCATGAGATGTTCTGTTCTTAGACATTTGTTAATAATCAAAAAGAGCAAAATTCTTCTTTTAACGTGTCCAGAGTCAGAGGTTTTGCGTTATGCAGTTTTGTACCCTACTGCTTCTCTTGGGGAAGCAATACGCCGGGCGTGATGAGAGTAGCATGGACAGTTCTGGCACCACGGTCACTGAGAAGCTCACCCAGAATCTCCTCCGGGAACTGGAGGAGAAGGATTAATAGATCCCTCTCTGTTCACCTTTCACTAGCACCCCGTTTTGCTAAAGACTGTGTTGGTCAGGTAGAATTGCTGTGACCTTCTTCTCTGTTGCCAGACGGGGAATGAAAGCTTTTTCATCTAACAAGAGGACGTCTCCTTGCTAATCAGCAAGGGGCTCGGTCAATCTCTAAATTCTTGGAACTGACTTTAAAGCGAGTGATAGGCATATGTTTGTGATTATTTTATGCCAGCATTATTCTGTAATGGGATTGTTGGCGGTAGCTGCTGTTGGGATTTTTTCCTGTATTAATTTAAACTGAGACTTATCAAATGAAATTCAACTAAAGGATGAGGCACTCTGAGTTCAATACCCTTCCTCTCCTCCTTCCTCTGCCTTTGCTCCCAGTCCCACACATAATGTGAGTCTCCGAGGCCCTTGGCCAGCAGCCGTGCTCCAGGCTCGGCAAAGTTTTCTCTTTTTGTGAGAACAAAAGCTGTAGTGAGCCCAGAGCAGTCCCCTTGGACCAGCAGCGTGTGCAGAACAGGCAACAGATGCTGGTATTTTTTTGTAAACCCAAAACCTAATTATGCTTGGAGCAGTCCCACAGGTCTCAGGGAAAAAAAAAACCTAACCTGACTTATAGATTCCAGTCATCACTGCTGGGTTTTAAAGCAGCAGAATATGTTTTTCAGTGATGTTCCCTCTCCTCAACCTGAGGAAAGCAGGTGGGAGCATTACCTGAGCGGGAATGATGGTGCTTTTGGTGCCTTCCCACCGCAAGGCTGCACACTGGGGTTGTCCACCCCACCAGTGGGAGGCTGAATCCTGACTGGGGCATGAAATGGGGAACCTGGCACTTAGCAGACTTGCAGGTGTGGGCCCAACAGCTTCACTTAGTAAATGTTTAGGGCTGATAAGCTGCTTCTGAAGTGCTTTTAAGGTTATCTGTCATATTGCAATGTCAAAATCCAGTATGCATCTGCACAGCTTATTATTTTCACTGTTTCTTAGTGGGTATTTTTTGTTTTCTTTTATATTGAACAGATGCTTTATTCTTACCACAGTATCTGCCCTGCAAGCCTGCATAGCTGGAGAGCCGTTTCTGATCCAGGCTTCCAGAGACTCAGAGCCAAAAATATGAAAACTGCCTTTCAAGAAAACATAAATTATAAAGTGAATAACAATTTTTCTCCATCAGGATACAATCTGTGTATGCCTGAAGCAGGAGAAAAACTATGCAGAGGAGAGGCAAAGCATTTCCCAGTGCCTTGAGAGGGCTCGCTGGCTCCGATGAGCTTCCAGTTCAACTGGACCAACAGCCCATGGCAGCTTTTGCATGTGTTTTGCATCTCTGCAGATTTCATTTTAGGTGCAAAAGACTACTAATAGATATTTTTCTTTTGCACACGGAGGCTAAAAGGTTTATATTCTGTGTACTCTGCTTGTGGATGATGGAGAGATGTTACAGCCTGCAGAAAAGTTCGTTTGAATTGTACTTGCTAAACACACGAGCAATAAGCAGAAAGTAAAACAGTCCCTTGTGGATGGAGGTGAGGTAAAGGAGTGTGGAAATAGGGCTCCCTGGGATAGCTGGGAGGTGTCCCTGTGCACGGGGGAGGTCTGCAAACCACCAGGATGGCGCGGGCAACTCCTGCAGCACAGGCTGGAACCGAGGGCCTGAAAACAGCTTTTGATATGAGGTCTTTTGGTAGAAGCATCAAGTTCGGGCCCTTGAGAGTTGAAGTCTCACTAGAAGATGTAACTGAGGCAGGGACTTGGATTTCAGGGGGTAATGACAGTGTGTAGAGGGGTGAGCTCTGCCTGGAGTTAGTAGGCACCCCATGCTGGTAGAGAATCTACTCATTAGGCACTTGTTTGCCTGGGAAAGCTGTGTGCATGTGGCGATGTCTACAATAGTACTGTGGTTTGGATAAAAGCATGCTTTTGAAGTGAATCCCCTGATTGTCTCCACTGCTCTTGCCTTGGTTTGCATTGCAGAGGCATCTCTGTGTGCATAGAGCCGATTCCCTTCAAATGAACCCAATTGGCACGTGTAGCTGGAATGTGCTCCAACGCTAGTGTGCATTCGGACAAGAGCTAGTCTGAAGCAAACCCCTGTAATGTCCGTAGTTTGGCCATCAGCCCCCAGCACCTGCCGTCCCATGCTGCACATCCCATCGTAGAGCACCGCGTTAGGAACAGCCTTGGCAGAGCTGGAGGCAAGCTAATGCTGAGACAACAGTTGGACAAAGCAGGATCAGTCTTTTTAGTACCCTGGCATGATTTGTTACAGCTGAGTCCTTCCAGCAAATCCTTAAGATTTCCAGCAACTATAAGCTTTTTATAGCAAATCAAATTTTTGCACCCATCTGGTTGACTGGTTATAAACATACATCTCGAGTTGGCTTGTTGTGTCTTGTTGTTATTAAAAAAAAAAAACAAACACAAAACCACAACAAAACAAACAAAACCAAACCAACCCACAATGTGGAGTATTCATCTGTAACTGCTTTTGATGACTTATGCCTCTTGCAAATGAACACAAATAACCAAGAAAATTGGTTTGCACGTGAAATCCCAAAGACAAAAGACTCAAGCACAACAAAGCAACAGGTTGGCATGTTGAAAACATCAAAGCAGGCTGACCATGATTGCTGCTCCAAGTCAAGCATTCTGGTACAATAAAGAGGAGCTTACAGGAAATTGATAGCGAGCTGTCTGGTTTTTAGGGGTGCCAGGCATCCACTGGTCTTGTCAGGGTGATGTGCTTGACTTTCGGCATCTGTATTCAAGAGTATTGATCTGGGCCTTCAGTATAAGCCTTCACTGAGGGATAAGCAACGCTAATTAATTTCCCTCGTCTCTTCTGAATCTAGCTAATTTAAGAAATGTCTTATTGATTGTGATTTTTGGCAAGTTAAATTTGTGTTTTGTGTGCTGTGAACATAAGGAGAATGGTTTGCCGTTAAAGGCTGCAGTCAGTGGTAGCGTGTTGCTACTCGAGCAGTTTGAGAAAATAGGAGTGTTCTACTTACTGCTCCCTCTTACTCAGTTCTTGGCATTTTTATTGTTTTGGTGCCTTGTTGTAGGTATTTTGGATTAATTAAATGATTACAACTACAAAGGATCTGAAGCATTTTTGCCTTTAAAATCTAGCAGCATAGCTACAATATAGTCACAGCAGATTTAGGAGACCTCAACGCTGGTCCATGATATAGCCCAGATGTAGACATATGACATCGCTGTATATCTGTTCTGGGCTATGTTGAAGTCCCACTGCGTTCCATAAAACTACAAACTTCTCCAGTTTAATGTACAGAAAGGATACATCTGCCTTTCTGACCAGTGCAGTGCAAATGGGGAGTGGCCTGGGTTTGGTTTGCTGTGGCTCGGTTAGTCTGCGTGCCTATCTTTGGGTGACAGTTGATATTAACCTCCCCTCCAACATCTGTATGGTTTTGGAGCATTTGCATTAGAGAACCTCTGATGCTCTAATACAATTTATTGTAAGGACACTATTTCTACGAAGTAATGAAATCAATTGAATGAATGA
>NW_009646744.1:4326700-4373546 GCF_000708025.1 Charadrius vociferus | reverse complement strand
GTGAGAGGGCAATTTGGAGGAATTCAAGCAAAATGTGGCCTGGAAGTGTATGGCTAACTGCCAGCAGCTGTGCTTTAAGGGTCATCACTTGTAGGATGTAAAACACCAAAAAATAGAGGGACTGCCACATATATTGTGAAATCTTTGAAGGGAGAATACACTTCGCAGTATAGACGACTCTTTCCATGAAGCCTTTCAGACTGCTCGGCAGTTACGAGATTTTTATAGCAAGTCAAATTTCTTCACCCATCTGCTTGTCTGCTTATGAAAATGTATCCCTCTGGTGCACTTGTTACATTTCATTACTGTTAAATAAAATAAAAAGTCAACATACCTTGCCCACTGGTTTAGTCATCTGTATCCGCTTTTGATGAACTGCGTCTCCTATAAAAGGAACACAGATGTTCTGGACGTAAATATCACCCCCTGTTACAGCTTCCAGGCCTCTAATAACAAAATCAACTTCATTAATGATGAGTATAAAGGTAATGCACACCAAACAGAACAGCTGCACTGGGAAACTTTCCAAGTGGAAATGTGATGGATACGTGATGCAGATGTTGTCTTTCATGAACAATTAAATTTCCCTTCATTACACACTCTTGAGAAGGAAATATAGAAAAGGAAGCAGTATTATTAATAGTCAGCTTTATTTCTGATTGCTTAAGTGTCTTTACTAAGATAAGATTCAGAAAAAGAAGTCAGTAAAAACATTTGAACGGAAACATTAGACAGAAATTTACTTAGGCCTCAGACATTCTGTATATGAAATGAATCTCAAGCCGTAGCAATCATCTGCAACGCCTTTGGGTTGGTCCTCTCCTCGTGGGAGAAAGAGGAGCACAATGGCTCTGATCTCTAGGGACAGCCCCAATAGCTTGCTCTAATTTTGTCTCGTGGTCTTTAAGGTCTTAAAAATTAAGAACACGTTTTATTGCGCTGTGTATAAACAGCCAACCCCCAGTGGGAAAGTTAATTAAAATGGTCAATGCATCATATTACCAATCATCTGAGTAGGGCTCAGCGCTCTCTGGTCTACGGTCTCTTGAACATAATTCAGGTTGTACAGATGCGGGCATGTACAGCCAGTGAGACCTGTAAGATGCTCTTAGCTGTAGGTTCATCATGTGTTAAAATACAAGTATTTGTTGTAAAGACAAAAATGTCTAGGGTCTAGTCCAATACCATGCCAAAGAATAAGACACAGCTAATGAAACTGTGCCTTAGATTAAATCCTAATGAGAGACGTCGTCTCGCTTTCGTTTCCCTGTATTTAATTATTATTTTCAAGTTTCCAGGCCCACTTGCTTGAGGTTAAAAGGACTCAGTTTCATTCTGTTTTTCTTTCTGTACCTTTCAATCATCTTAACATTTTTTTTTTCCTTTGCTGGCATTTGCTTAGCTGGTTGGTAGCTGAAGTGGATTGTTAAGAACAGATTTTACATCTTATATGTAGACCCTACTATCCACTCACACTGGCTTCAAATCCCACTTCAGGTGAGCATGTTCTGCCTCCCCACGCTTCCTCATTATCGTATTTGGGAACAGTGTCCTCTCCATCCCAAGCTGGTTTGCTGCTAATCAGCTGCCACAACTCTGCGGCTGGTAAAGTGTTTCCTGTGGGTATTTAATTTAAAAAGCATAGTGGTTTTCCTTCAGTATGACACGCAAGTAGAGGGGATACTGTGTTGAGCACAAGATGATACCCTGTATTCCTCATTTTGCAAGGAAGAGATCTCGGAGCGATCCAGTTATCTAGGTGCTGCTCACGGGACAGTACTAAAAGTCAGTGCTACAGTGTATAAATGTACTCAGCCTCCCCGGACAAACACCCATTTTTCCTTTGAATAACCCTTCCTTTATAAAGTAACGATGGAAGCCATGGTCCCTCCATAAGCAGATGATGCTGCAGTCCTGCTCTGGTACAGTAACTGTCTCTCTCTGCAGGGGGTATCTTAGAAAGCTATGACTGTGGTCTATCTGTTTATTTATAGGATCAAGATTAATGTAGTGTGGATGAAAAACATGTTTATTTATAGGATTGTGACTAATGTAGTGTGTGCATTCTGCATCAGTAAACATTAATGAGTATTCCTCTGCGTGAGGCTGTGTAAGGGATTCGACTTGTGGTGTTCCCACACGAGAAAGCTGAGCGCTGCAGTGGTCCAGAGGTAATTTTGGCTCCATCACAGGACCCCATGTACCGTAGCCATTACAGAGGCCGGAAGTCAATGTTTCAGTACCCCAAGTCATTATTCACTATGGAAATGTTTATTGAGATTAGCCAGGGGTGACATTAAACCTGTGGGATGGCACTAATAGTACAGAATCCATTTTTTCATGTAGTACCCTTCAGATTTAAGATATTTCTAAGTGCTTGACAAATAATTGAAATCCTGAGTGTTTGAGGACTAAGATAGCAATTATACAAGTCATGAAATGAGAAGGAAAGCAGTGAAAGATCTGAAACAAATCCCATAATATAACAATGATAACACAGCACCACCGCCATGGGGTAACCCAGTCACTTTACCTCAACCCAGTCCTGGCTGTATTTGCCTGTATGTAGCAGATGACCAGGATCCACAGGATCCTCAGTGCTGTGAGTGCAGAGCCCAAAGGAACAGCTGATGCCAAGAATTCACCGCGCTCTTTAGGCACAAAGGTCCTACTGGTGGCTCCTCACCTCTGAAGACCTTGAAGCACTTGCCCAAGAGAGAGCGTAACTTCTTTCGTAGAGTAAGGAATTGAAATATGAAGTGCAAGGACCAACTCAGGATCATGATATTTTTGGTTTTAATTAACTGCTGATTTTATTGCAACCTGCCTGCTTTGCCCTTTGTGTACTTCCTTTTCCTCTTGCTCGTGGGTGTGGTGTATCTAAAACTTGTTGTGCCTGGATGCGTTGCCATAGGATGGCCAGCACGTGCAGAGGCTGCAGGCCAAGGGTAACTGCCCTCTACTTTGGGAAATATTTGGGAAGGGTGAAGAGCCTAGTCACCTCCTTCTTCAGAGATTTGTAAAGTATTCTCTCCAATCCTTCTTGCAATTCCTCTCTAGGTACATCTTAGTCCATACATGTTCCTGAAGCTCTTGCACTTTGGAACATTCAGGATGACATATCTATGAAACAGTCTCAAAGACTAACACAAAAATGTGTTCAAAAAATCAAAACAAGTGCTCAATGATATGTGGAAAAATAACCGCTGTATAATGGGCAAAGAAAACGCATGATGATATACATTCAGGCAAGAGGCTTTTCCTGCAGGTGCTTCTCAGTCTGTTGGAAGAGCAAGTACAAGTGAATTATGTCCTTGGATCTGCATCCTGCCTGGAGAGGTTATATTTGTTGGTGTAAGAACCCAAAATAAGGGAAAGTGGCGATGTTTGTCCTTTATGGTCTTTATGATATGCTGCACTTTTCAATCTTTCCCAAGAAGGACGGCCGGAACCACCAGCTTTTGGGGGATATTTATTTCAGCGCAGACGAGCAGGGCATGGCTCGCCACAGCTCTGTGTAACGCCACTGTTAGCTGAGCTCCACCATGCCTGTGGACCTGGTCGTGCCAAGCTTTACCGCATCTTCATTTCACACAGAAGTCTTGGCAATGCAGGAAAAAGAAATTACAGAAAATCCAGACAGCTGAATTGGAATTATGAATAAAACACCACAGAGCACAGTTGCTTTCCTCTCCTTGCATCAGAGCCAGACAGCGGTGATGAGACATGAAGGTCTCATCCCAAGCGTCGTCCCTCTCAGCTCAGCACCCCCCTGTTAGTGCTGTGCCATGCAGGATTGGCACCTGAGGGCTTCCAACCCCCAGGCAAGAACTGCTGTCGGAGTTCTTCTGTGGCTTTCTTTTACCCTGACAGTTCCCCTTTCAGCTTTCCGGCCACTCTACATGTTTAAATTCCTCAAATAGTTTTGAGCTCGGCTCCTGCAAATTCATCTAAATGCAGGAGCACTTCTGCACACCTTCCCTGTCTGCTTCGGGCTGTCACGCACAAGCTCCGCGCCGGTACAAAGTGTAGTCATAGCATAAAATACGCTGACAATCCTGTCTCCCAACCACGCGGTACTGGTGATTAACAGGCGTTCCCAGTATGGCTTTACTGTGCTCGCTGGTCTGTCTGCACAGATGGGGGTGGGGGGGGAAAAGAGGGCAATAGGGACTGATCTTGAAAATAAAGGGCAAGGGACCATTCTCTGTTTCACATACTAAAACAACATATGTTTGACATACTTGTGCATCACATGACATATTTGTGCATCACATATTGGCTGAAAGGGAGGAACATTTTTGGCTGTAGCTTGTATGCCACGTTGGGGTATGGTCTGCAAAGGCATCTGGCCGGCAGACGCAGCCTGAGGTGGTGGCCACAGCCTTTGTGTACCCTTTTGAGGAGGCTTTAAGCCATACCTTGCTCTGGCCCGTTCCTGCCTCTTCCTTGCTCCTTCCCAACTTGTTGCACGGTTGCTAAACCCTCCCAAGTGCGAAATGGCGAAGGAACCCCCTTTGGAGCTGGTTATCCTGGTGTGACCTTGCTTGGGAGCTTCAGGGTTGTAAAGGGAATGGATTGTGCTGGGAAAGTAGTTCTGGTCCCTGGCCACAATTTGGGAAATAAGACAGAGAGCTTCCTGCAGGCAACTTTATTAGATAACCCAGCAAGGACAAAAGTTACCAGTCAGGGAGTGTGCTGCTTCGGAGCCCCGAAAGAGCTCCTTCCCGGGGTTCTGTGTAACGTCACCACGCTTCGTTATTCCCCATTAATATTTTATCAAGCAGAAGAAGAAAGTTTCCCTTTGAAGTTATACACTAGTAAATCAGCTTCTTATTATAGCATTAAAATAGTGACGGTTTTGCTTGGGGGGAAAGGGAGGCGGGCAGCCCATCTATAAATACTGTATTGGAGCTGTTAATAACTTTAGGAATAAGCAAGTGCTACAAACTAGAAATTTACTTTCTGTGGCCCCTAAAGCCGAACCTGCAACAGCTCCGATCTTGTTAGTTCGTTCTTTCATCCTTTCTGAGCCTAATGCAAACCCTTGAGGGAGCACTTCGGGGCTAGCTGGTACCAAGTACGAAGGTACCATAAAAAAGAACATTTTCAGGATGATGTGCTGTGCTAGCTGGGAACAGGCACAGAAACATACTGGGCTTAGACCTAACTTTTTCTATCAATTACTGTAACACGGGAAAATGTGTATATATCTTTATTGTGTAGTTACAGCTGGCCAGGCTAAAAGCTTGCCTGGGAAAAAAATCTCTGTCCTAGTGGACACTAAGGAAAGCACTTTGTCTGCTAAGTATAATAAAAACTGACCATCACGTAGTGTTGTAAAGATGAAAAGTGCTGTAAATGTGTCACTACTTGTTATGTGCTTTATATGAGAGATTTGTAGCCATCAGGAGAAGCTGCCCATAGGGACTACAGTGGGAATTTGGGAAAGGGGATTGTACTTACAAGAGGATTGGACATCCAGATCCTGGTGTAATCCTTCCCATGAAGCACTTTTTTTGAAATCTCTGTTATCAGCGGCAAGACAGTATGATCTAAATACAGACCTGTTTGATCTGCAGGGTTATCTCTATTTCCAGGATCAAAATAGGTCTCAGCAGGACACTTCAGCTGTAATCACAGAGTGGGAGGCGCGAAACCCCTTCGCTCTCTGGGTCAGTGCGGACACCGTTACCGAGACTGAGCAAACATTTGACTCATTTGCTTGAGTAGGCAGGAAAAAAGATTTAGAAGCCTTTACTAAAAACTAGTTGTCCAAGCAGTGTTTTGCAATGAAATATCTTTCAATGGGTTTTGCTGAAAAGAAAACATCGTGCTGATCATCTGATGGCGGATTTAATTTCATCTCGTTTTCCCTCGGGAGGCCTTGTCTGCTCCATTTCATTATCTCTTTGCAATTTGTTCCTTTGGAAAGAACTTTTTTTTTTCTTTTTTGTCATTGCTTTTTTAACTACATGTGTGCATAGCTACTGCCACAGCCTCAAGTGGATGTGTCAATAATGACTGTCTCATAAACTGCTGAGGAAGAGATGTCCGGTACAGGCACGGGAAAGTGCCTGAGTGTCTCAGACCTGATGCTGCTCCCTGCTAAAGCTCCGGCCCCTTTCCAGCCCAGGTGAGACCCCTGCTCTTTTCTGGCTATCCCCAGCATCCGTCTGGGGAGAGAAACAACATCATTATGCTGATTTCACGCATATTTTCAAAGGTCCCTAATGTTTAGAGCTAAAAGCTTGGCACGTCTTATCCCTGATTATATCTAGCTAATGTTTTACCCATAACAAAAATGAAGTGAACGAGGTAATCCTTTAAGTTAATAACTTAAGGAATCAATAATAATTCTATATGCCACGATTTGCTTTCTGCTTTGAAATTTGGTTTAGCAAACTGCGTACCTTCAGCTCCTCTGCTAGAAAATGGCCAGAAGATCCCCTTTGAAGTGACGGGCTCTTTTATGTTTTTTTTATCTGTTAATAGTATTTATAATCTAACGGAGAACAACATTCCAAATCTGTTTGAAATATTTCCAAGCTGCTTATCATGATGTTGCATTATAATCCAGCACTAATTCACATTAGCCAAGGGTTGGATTTCAATTAATAGTCTCAATACTTAAGTTTATTTAGCTAAACCACTGGCATTGGCATGGGGTACATAAAACTCGCAGGCAGTTGCATAGCTTCCTTCCACATTCCCCCTGAAACCTTGGACCAATTTTGTAAATTATGTACAAAAATAAGAATTTTTTTGTTCGTTTGTTTTTCAATCAAGGGGGCTCTAAAGAAGAATGAGGCACATATTTCTTTGGTACCAAATCTTCCTCTCTTGCCTTTTCAAACCCTGTCAGAAAGAAATAGCGTGATATCCCAGTCCCAGTACTGTCTTACGTGGTTACAGCCAGACTTGCCCTGGTGGTAACAAACCCAAGATAGGGAAAAGTGACAATGTGCAGATCAGAAAGTGCATTTCACAATGTGCCGTTGGGCTGAGTTCAAAGTGATTCCTTTTACCATTTCATCCTCTAAATTAAGTGAACAAGATTCACTCATTCTCCTGGCGTTTCTGTGCATATTGCACAAGTGCCCTGCAGTACAAAACACAAATAAACATCAAAGCGGGGAAAATAATTTGACTTCCTCATCTTTTTGGATGTGTCTTTTTTTTTTTTTTTTTTAATATATATATAATTCCTGAAGTAGCCTGTGGCTTGTATTAAAGTGCAAGCATTTGAAATAAAGTGACAGGGGTTTATCTTTCTGGGAAAAAAGGAAACTTCTAAAGTGATGTGATCAGATCCTGAAGTCTGAAAAAAATATAAAAAAAAGAGTGGCGACTTCCCTTCAACAGAACAAGCCTATGCTAAAAATAAAAAATTTCCTAGTTTTTACTATTTTGTTTCTGTTCTCTGCTATGGGGCAAGACTTTGATGGTTTCCCTGGGGAACAGATGGATGAGGGAGACCAAAAGCTCCTGAAGCTCTTCTGCAGTTCTTGACCTTTTCATATCTCACTCCTCTCCCTGTCTTGCACACTCTAATTTTGGGTGGTATCTATGTGTCCCACCAGTAGCTGCCACAGGACCTGGGCGATGTTCATTATTTCAGGGTGCTCATGGTTTGGTGACTGGCAGCGATGGAATAACAGGAAATGCTCCGTTTGAAACAGGTATCAGCAAGTAGCATTTTTATGGAAACGGCTTCACATAGGCTCATATTAATATCATGTTTTTAAAAGAAATTGTGAAGGAAAATTGGAAAACAATGTACCCTCCTGTGCTGAGAGGGTGTGAGGGTCTGGAGCAGGGCTGGGAGCAGGGGCGAGCGCTGTGGGGTTGTTCCAGCCTTCCCTCTCGCCGGGCTCACTACCAATTAACCCACCTGCTCTTGCTCCTGGCATTGTTAAGAGGGGTTGAGACGTGCAGGGGTGGTTATCGTGCATGTATGTGCTGCAGAAGAAACTGAGAGCGTTAGGTGCTGTGCTGCACACCGAGGTGCTCAAACTAGCTGTTGGGGAAGTGCTGAGAATAAGGGACTTTTTGGAAATTTTCTCCCGGACGGAGGAGCCACGGAGCTGCATTTGGTACCCATGAGGAGCAGGCAATCGGCTGCTGAGGTTGTTTCTCACCTTTGGGCACATTTGGTCTGTGTTTGCATTTCCCTGTCACCACTTAACTCCATGTATTTCATAGAATCATAGAATGGTTTAGGTTGGAAAGGACCTTGAAGATCATCTAGTTCCAACCCCCTGCCATAGACAGGGACACATCCCACCAGACCAGGTTGCCCAAGGCCAGGTCCAGCCTGGCCTTCAACACCTCCAGGGATGGGGCCTCAACAACCTCTCTGGGCAACCTGTTCCAGTGCCTCACCACCCTTAAAGTGAAAAACTTTTTCCTAATGTTTAATCTAAACCTGCCCTCTTCCAGTTTGAAGCCATTCCCCCTCGTCCTATCGCTACATGCCCCAGTAAAAAGTCCCTCCCCAGCTCTCCTGGAGCCCCTTTAGGGACTGGAAGGCCGCAATAAGATCTCCCTGGAGCCTTCTCTTCTCCAGGCTGAACAGCCCCAGCTCTCTCACTGTGTTTGCTTTGTCATTTAGGGTTGTGAGTGTGTGAGAACGCCTCAGAGTCCGGGAAACCTCCATGTCCGTTTACCCGGCACTTGCCAAGCAGCGCGTTCACCGGCAGCGCGCACATCTCGCCCCTCACCTCTCCTTGTGTGTCCCTGCAGCCCGCTTTGAAACCTTTTAACCCAGAGGGACGAGACTGGGACTGACTCCACCGTATGTTAGCGCTCGAGTGGAGATGAGACGTGGCACCCTGTCGCTCCCCAGGGTAACCCTTCCCCGGGGGTAATCCAGGCTGCAGCGGGGCGCGGAGCCTCCTGCTCGCCCGCAGACAGGCCGCGGTGTCGGCACGAACGCTGCTGCTTCAGCATCCGCTCCCCTCCCGTCACTTAACAGCTATCGCGTTGGTCTAATGCCCCTCAAGGGTACGGGTTTGCTCGCCTATCAGTTTTGATAATCAGCAAAAATGACACCCTGAAACCACGCAGCTCTCCCACAAGGGCACCTTGAGAAGCTGAGCGCCTTCGGGGTGCTCGGGGAGCCATCGTGCTGCTCGCAGTCCCCTTTTCACTTGCTGCTTTGCTGCGGCGGTTTGGGCTGTGTCCTTCTCTTGCAGGGCGCAGACCTGGCCCCAGGCTTTGTCTCTCCGCTGGCTCACACGTATCGCCCCTTCAATCCATGTGCAGCTCCTGAGCAACAACAGCTTTGATATTTTCTGGCGAGAGTAGCACGGAGCCATCTAACTCTAGGTGTTTCATTACTCGAATTGCACTGGGGAAATACAATGCTTAATGGCTTTGTGTCACTTGATCTAACGGTCTCCTCTCGGGCCGTGTAACGTGACCTACAGAAATGGTGTTGAATTTGCAGCCTACTAAAATTTTTCCTTGTCTTGCTGAGACTTGCTCTCTCCCATTGCTCACCAGTTGGCAGGAGGCAGCACGTTGCTGCTCTGCTGAGGAGGATGGAGCCTTTCTGGCAACAGCAGTTACTGGCTCTCTCCTCCTCCTTCCCTCTGACCCTCCTACAAGACAGTAGAAAATTAGGTGGCAGCTTTCCACAAGTCGGTGAAATGTAACAACTCCAGTAAAGAACATCTTGTGATACTCTGCTTTTCAGCTTGGCTTATTTGCTTGTTTACTCACTAATTTTTTCTAGCTTCAGCAACTTGCAATGAAATCTCAGTTATTAGCAGGAATTAGCAGGATTTGGCTGCTTGGCTTTCCAGAGTAAGCTCATTTGCTTTTGTATAGGCCATGTGCAAATACATATCAAATCTGAATTTAAAGAGTAAAAAGTTCATAACAAATATGGGCAGCACAATATATGCTGTATTGTCAGTCTAAAACCAGCATGTATTTTCATGCAAACTCAACCAGATTAGGTCCTGGTTTGAGCAGGGCGTTGGGCTCTAGAGGCCACTTCCAGCCTAAATCATTAGATCATGAGGATGAGGATCCTCTTCCCATCAGCGCTTCCTCTCCTTTCCTCTCCAAGAAGGATCATCATTCTCCTCCAGTGCTCCCATGAACCCCAATGTCCTTTTTTTTTTTTTTTCATCTGCTGCCTCTTCTCCAATTCCTGGAAGTTTTTTACTGTTTTCCACTGGTTTTGCATGTTGAAGTTCCCCTCCATCCTCCATAAGGACCATTTTCCTTGTTCTTGCCCTACACCATAAGGTGCTCTTTGACCACTCCTCATTCCAAACACCCTTGATATAATTTTCCATTCTCAGTCTAGAGGTCCTCTGCTCCCTGTAGTTGGTAGATGCCTTTGGCCCCTAACATCTGTGGGAAAAATTGTCAGAAGCATCATCGGTGGCATGTGCTGATTGACACGTCCCACATGCCCAGTTTATTCTTTCTGCCCTCAGAGTCCATTACACCAGTAAAAGGCACTAATTATGACTCAAGACCAATTGGTGCTCACCAGTATACGACTATGGGTTCTGCTTCAGAATGGCCGCCTTTCCACGCTGTCTAGTTTTCATTTTATACTACAGGGAACATGCTTTTTATGTGGACTTCTTTTCCAAATGCACCCTAGAAACAATGATTTCTGGGAATCCAGAAAACATCATGGGTTTGTTAATCTTCATGCAGTGCAGAACGCTGGTGGGATTCAGTCAGGAAAATTAGGAAAACTGCAAAGAATGGTGCAGATAAAATAAAGGAGTTCCCTTGGTAGCATTATATGTCCCTCACAGATTTGTATGCTATTTATAGTAATATATTTGGCAATGCAGATTAAATACATTCTCCTTGCAAGATTCTGATTTGGAGCTGGAAAAAACAGGGAATCTCCATGTTTGTGTGCAGCTGCACATTGAATGCTGAGATTGCGTTTGAGTGGGGGTTTCTGGAATTTTTTTTTAGGGAAAACACCATTTTATGTTCCCGTTGGCTTTGTGTATTTCAAACATTCCATTTCTCTCCGAGTTTGCAGTTTGACAGCAGAGGCTTTCAACTCTCACTCGATTGCTTCTGTACTGGCTTGGGGACCAACTCTTGCTCTTTCCTCAGCTCCCGTCCCCATCTGGGCACGGCAGCCCCACTCCTGGGGGTGTTTTTAGCCGAGCCATGGGTAAGCAAAGGCAGTTCACCTCTGACTGAGGCTAACGTGGCTCTGGGAGCGAGGGAGTCCCTTTGCATCCAGTGCTGTTACAGCATTTTCCGCCTACTACAGCCACACTCCTGCTGCTGCCTCTAACTCTGGCCGAGAGAGGACGGAGGTGCGGTGAGGGTGTGAGTTGAAAATTAGTGGGACATCCTATGGACTATCGCTGTGGGTTTCCAGTGTGTGTGAGGAGCGACAAGGATGTTCCTTGCCCAGCCATACTATTTCTTTTTACTTCTGGTTTGATTTAACCTGAAAATGTACAAAGGGATTCACGGGCTTAAAGGGTGGGAGGGCAACGTTGGCCCTCACTGCTGATTTATGCTGAGCTGGGTGGGTTTCATAGCCAGAACCCAAATCTCCAGGGATTTTGTTTTTGGGGAGTTCACAAGGAGCAAAGATTAGAGATCTCACACCTGCTCAGGAGCACCTCTGCCATCAAAAGCCAAAGGGACTCACAGTCCAGAGTCGTGTAGAAAAATTCCACCCTGAATCAGATCTAGATTTTTTAAGGCTGTGATAATGCCATAAATAAATAAAAATAAAAACCTGGGGGAGATCAAAATGTAAAGAGGCTGTGCCAGCACCTGCTGAAAGAAAACACAGACTCTCTTCTTTATCTTGCATCTCTTACATAAAATTCCCACACAATTTCTGCTGTAATAATAATAAACCTTTCTACCCAAGAGATTTCTCGAGGCTCTGGTCTAGTTATCAGCTTCAGACTTTAGTGAGCTTCAAATCTGGTGCTGGGCTCCTCATTCTAAACAACCGGTCTGTTGTCAGCCATCACTCAAACCTCTGATTTCTCCCTTGACTCAAAAATGTTCCCCCCGCCCCCCTATTTTTTTAGCACACTCTGCACTTTTTCCTCTCATTTTTTGTCTCTCTTGAGCTTTAAGAGTATTCTGGGATATAATAAGAGGAAAGATAAAGAGTTGATTTAGTGCTTAGCAAATATTGGAAAGAGATTTGTGTATGTGATTAGAATTTATTTGTTCTCTTCTTATGTAGCAGAGGAGGGTTTGATGTAATAGCTAAGAACATATGTGGCAGAAGTTGCTGAAGAAGGCTTTTCAGTGTTGACAGACTATGAATTTAAAATTAGCAACTGCAAGTCATAGTTAAAGGATCTTTTATGGGTTGGAGAGGGATTTCTTACCAGTGTAGATACGACTACAGTCATTAGGCACAAATCCGTGGTATGCAGTTGCAAGGAATTTGAGGTGTGCCGGAAGCATCCCTAAAAATGCAATGGGGAGAAGCGTGAGGCAAAACAAGAAGAGATTATCCAGCAGTTTGAAAAGTTTCCCTCTTTTCCTGTTTGGCATCAAGCCCTCATTCAAGCTCTGTTCTGCTTGAGCCGGGGAGCAGTGGGTGGCTGCAGCCCCATAAAGCTGAGTTCTGGCTTGGGCCAGGGATGCCTGAAACGTCTTCTGGACTTGTGTGTGTGTGTGTGTCTGAGACAGGGAGGCTGGAAAAGCTGAGCTGCTTTGATGTCCAAACTGCGGTGTGTGGGTGTTATTGCTGTCTTGTGAAGGAAAGACCTCATTAGTCCATGAGGAACAAAACGCAAAGGCACAGAAGAAAGGAAGTCTGTCAAGGGTGATGTAAACTGGAAAGAGAATCAGAAAACTGGGTCTTTAGAAAAGGAAAGGATCCCTGTTTGAACAGATAGTCTTGGAAGAAAGTGATATAAAAATAAACTTAATTTGCTTCCTAACATGACATTGCAGCAACATAAGGTTGGAATAAATCTTGAAATGGCTTATTGGAGAGAATGTAGAGTAAAACTTGATAAAATTGTTTGTGTATAAAGAATGAAAGAACATGTAGGAAAATGGAGTTGTATTGAAGAAAAAGTATGTTACAGAAGGAAAACAGACATGTGGTTCTAGTTCAGCAAAGCCTGTAAGTGATGCTTTCATCTCTCTCACTGCTGAACATGAGGGGACTTCGTAATGAGCTAGAAGGAAAGAAGGTGCAGTCAGACCTGAGACCAGCTGGAAATTGAGGAATTGGATGGACCAAAGGGACTGGGGACGCCCAAGGGACATGGTCACCACTCACTGGCTTCAGTGGGGGCAAAGCAGCTGTGGCTCACGTGCCAGCTCCAGCATCTTCTTGGGTTTGCTCCTGGGTGGGAACTTAGTGATTCCCAAAGGGAGATGAGAGCACGTAACAGGTTGCTGTCCTACAAGTTAAGATATTTGAAACATACTTAAATTAGCTATCAAATTAGAACCTCAAAAGAATTTAAAAATATTTTGTTGATTCTTGTTTTTGATGGCAATGAGAGCAACAGAATCTGCAAAATTGATGAAACACATTTGAAGTGAGATAACGTTAGGAAAGTACAGTGGGTTTTGTCAAGATTTACGTATGGTAGGGAAAAACCAAAAAAGAGAGAGTATAGCAAGCCAGATGAACTGTCAGACCTAAAAAGTGTTGTCATTCTGCAAGCAGCTGAAAAAAGTCAATAGAAGACAATTGACTTTAGATAAATTGTCAAAAAATGTCAGCACTTGAGGTTCAGAGAAAGGCCTCTTGACAATGGAAACCTATGGTTTTTCGTGATAAAAGTCTGTTAAGATTATTAGTAATGCATTGATAGAAAGTTTATAGCGCAGCTTTGAAAATAAATGATGAAAGGAAAATGACAAAGAGCAGCTCTGCCAGAGGTAGAAGAGCTCATGTTCTGTAGCAAAATGACCTCTGATAGAGAGGGAAAATTGGAAAGCAAGTAAATGAAATACATTTTTCTTGATCTCTACTTTTTTACGATGACCAAATGATATGATGTAGAACGCAAAAGAAGTTCCATATAAGTGTATAATTCCTAAAAGAGAATAACCACTATGAAAGTTGAGAAATACAAATGACTACTCTGGTAAGACTAGTGCTTGTACCTCCACTGACTTGTTTTGCCGTCTTTGCTTATAATGATGCCTGTTCCTTCATGTCAATTGTCCATTTGTTCTTTTCCATGTGCTGTAAAATGTGTGAGAAGAAAACCAGAGTTTTAGAATATTTTTATTCAATAAGCCTGCTGAAATCCAGCAGCAGCATACAGAAGTCCTGTGTTTGTGAGGTTGTGAGTTGGGATACGTGGTAAATCAGAGCATTCCATAATCCTTCAGAATCAGTTTTGGGAAAATGCCCTTCATGGCATTCACTGCTTTGGCCAAGCAGTGCTGAAAGCAAGATATTGCTGTCATTAAAATGGTTCGGACATTTCTGTGGATGCTGTGAATACTCTGGGCTGGGGGAGGAAGGGTTGAAACAATTGGTCTGCCTTTAAAAGAAAGTCAAGAATTATGGAAGGGGTATAAACACTCTTATTCTTGTGCCTGAGCTTCAGCAGCAGCAGGAAAGCTCCTTGTAGACAGGTTATTCTTAGCAAAAAGTATCTTAACACCTTCCTCTGTAATAGCCATACTCTCGGAGAGGGGATGCGAACCTGCACGGACTGCCTGTGTCCATCGACGCGCCGATTCCTGAGAGTCACGTTTGCTTGGCTTCAAATACCTTGAAGCTAATAAAGTGGGATGTAGGGTTTGCTCTGCGTCTGTTTGAAGGAGATCTGCATGCGGAGTGAAATACGATGGTTGAAGGACCCTATCTTGATATGATTTAGTTAATGTGTGAAAAATGTAAGAAGATTGAATTATATTGGCACCATATATCTTATTGCTGGGTGAAAAAATGAAGATATATTAGTGGAATTTAAGTGACTAGTTTCTCACTGAACTTGCATTATGATTAGCCCAGCTGTCTCTGCAGCACACCCTGCCACGAGCGTGAACACGAGAGCAGCAGACAGGCTGTCTAAGTGCTTCAGGAACCCCAAACTACAGTAAAACGTGCAGAGGTGTGTGGCTATTACGGAGTCACGTCTTGTCTGCATTTTAATGATACCAAACTTTGACAGAGTGACAGGAAAAAATTATCAGGGAGGGTCTGCAGTAGGGAGGAGAGCATATGTGAGATTTGAAGGGTTTTGTTCAAGTCTGAGGCACAGAGGTGAGGCAAATTGCAGGACAAAAAGAAATTTCAAGTGTGTTCTCTGAAATACTGTAATTTGTCAATAACAGCAGAAGGGGAGAGACAACGTCAGTAACCAGCAAGAAAGGAAAGACTCTCAAGACACCACCAGGAGTCCTGCTCATGCAAAGTTTTTTTTTGCTTATTAATAAAAATCTGGGAAGAAAAGCAAACTTGTTAATAAACACTGTATTTAAGGTTGTTTTCTAATCCTAATTTTCAGTTATGTATTTTTATTCTTTTTCTAAATACTTTCATGTCCATCTCCAAAGGGCAATCATCTCGAATAAAAACAATTTGAGTTGATATGAATTGCATTTTACAAATTTTCAACCAAATTTTTCTGCTCAGATTTTAATGAAACGCGTATTTTAATTCTCAAGTGAAGTCTTCAAAATGACGCGTGGCAAAACGGTGTCTAATTGGCGCAGTTCTCGTTTAAACGTGGCTGGATGAGGCTGTGCTTCCTCTCCCCAGGCTTTTCACGCAGCACTCGCTGCCTGCTCGCACTGCGCAGCATCAAGGCCAGGTTTTCAAGGAGTTCTTGAAAATGCCGTGTAAGACGCAACCGCACAAATTACCAATTCAAAGGTTATGGATAGAAGAGAGCTGTCCAAGGAAAAACTACATCATGTTTGAAATCTAGGCTGACTAAGTGGCTTAAGAGGGCAAAATTTAATTAAATGCCTGGAGCCAGCCCGAACTGTCGGGAATAAATCTAAATTAAATATGATTACAAAGTGATCTAATAGAATGAGATAAGTTATACATAAATTAGACATAGCTTGCACGACAGAAACAAATCAACAGAAAGTCCTTGGGTGTATATCAGCCCTAGTACATTTTTATGACACAGATCAAAATAGGATGAGAATTCCTGACTGTACGGCAGAAAGGAGCCTATAAACATGATTGACAAATCTGCCAACAAAAGTTGAGTCTGTGCAGGGCGGAGATGGATCGTGCAGCGGTATCTGTATAACATGCTCTTAGTTGCTGAGAGGTTATAAATTATTACAAAAAGGCTGCGTTGCTGCTCTGGTTCTTCTAATAGAAGAAATGGTGGTAGGTTTAAATGGTGAATACTTGATATAGAAATTAGAAGTCGTTCCCAAAGCTCACTTAATGCTTTTACCTTACTTTCTGCCAGGGAAACATGGCTTGTGACCGCGAAGATAAGCTGGAGAAATTGTCTCCTAAATTGGAATACTCTTCATGATTAAGCCAGGTCACAATTAACAGAGTAATCCAAGGATCTGATCACTGATAAAAACATTTTAGAGCATGTTTTTGTGTTACAAAAAGCCAACTGTAATTAACTTGTAGCCATTGCTTGAGTAGAGCCAATAAATAAATTAAGATGAGGTTGGCCACTTAGCAAATTGTATCAGCAGAAAGACAACCCAAATCAAAAGACACCTCTTCGACGACAAACATCAATGTTATTACAGCTGGCAAGAGCCAGCTCTTCCTCAATTAAAACAGCTTCAAAGAGAATTCCGAGACTTCTGTTATGAGAGAAATAACCTTAGAAAAAGAGAATGTGTACAAATACAGCAATTCTTCTTGTTCAGCCTATTAACCTTTGAATATTTGTGCATTAATTATTTCTCCTAGCACAGTGACACACACTGCGTTTGGGGGAGAGAAGCAGGTAAAGAGTGAACTCGAGGGAAAAAGGGCCAGTGAAATAAAATGTTTGAATTTTTTTTAAAAGGCAAATGTGAACAGAGGAAATGGCGGGACCGTCAGGAGGCAGGTGAGGCTGCCTGTGGAAACGCGGTGCTGTGGGACTCCGATTGTGCGAGACTCTGATTCTGCATGGCAAAATAGCGGAGTTTGGTGGTATCAGTCCGCTTACACCTGAACGGGTGTCAGGATTAAAAAACAGGCAGCATTTTTGCTGAAATCCTCTTGGTAGGTTTGCAGGTTGCCCAGAGGCAGGGTAGCCTGGAGCGCTGTGTGCTCTGAAATGGTCCTTCGATGGCAGGAGCCGGGGGTGCTGCGGGGCTGCAAACTCTCTCCCTGGTGGTACCACATGCTGTGCGATGGAAGAGAGGATCTTGTTCTCTATTTGCAAAGGGAAGATAATGTCTTGCTGAGATAAAGGTGGCATCTGCTTCAATGCTAGAAAAAAAAATAAAAATCCCCCTTTTCTGGTGTGGAAGTGTCACATTGCTTGTGGGAATCCATACCACGGTCCTTGGGACAGGGTAGAGGTGCCTGTCATGTCCCTACCACCCAAGCTATCCACGTTTGGGTGGTTTTCTCAGCCTGAGCAGCACAGCACAGATATTCACTGCGGCGAACTGGAACGGTGATGGGGAGAACTAGACCCCATGCTTAGCTCTAAATCTTAGCGCAACAGAGGTTAGATTTCTTGTGAAGTCATGCCTCTTGCAGCCTGTGCTTCATTAATTGGTTGCACAGACTATTGCAGAGACTGATGATCAGCAAAATAAGACTGTCAAGTCCCTCCAAGCTGTCTCTTTCTTTCAGGTAAAAGCATGATGTTCCCTTTTATTTTCTAGTCCTTATCTTGCTTTTTTTACTACAGTGTGAACCGATGCTGGCATGGAAAAACAAGACAGTTCCCTGAATCAGCAGTCATAGGTTTAAGAATGAATAGGTCTTCTGTGGGAAATTTATTAGGCTTAGAAATAGAATTACAATGTTAGATGTTAGTGGATAAAATATAGGGGAACATAACCTTGCACAGGGGAAAAAAAGCAGTCTTCTTCCCAGTCCTCCACCTACTTCTCAAAGTTGACTCCGTGCAATCTTGAACAATTATTTCCCAGCCATCCTTTTAATTATTATTAGTCTTATTTAAGACTTTTCTCCATTTTATGCTGCCCCTGCTTCTACCATGTCCTCAGCAACTGTGTGTACTTTGGCAATGTCGCAGCAATAACATCCATAACTGTCTTTAGTGGTAGAGGGGAGTGAGAGATGAGCATTTTTAAATGAGTGTTGTAATTCGGTGTCCTCTGCAGGAAGAGCAGAGGGGAGAGGATTTAGGGGAGCGGGACAGTCAGCAAATGCTGTATCGTTTCCCTTCCCTGGCTAGCATGGGACTAGCTGATGCTTTCATCTGAGCAGAAAAAAAATGTCTTTTGGGAAACAGCTTCATAAATCACACCCCTATAAGATTAAGCAGATCGTAGCCTCAGGAGCTGAATTTGCCCAGTAAGTGTGACTTGATTTGTACCTTCCTTGCACAGCTCCTCTTATTCTTATTTTAAACACCAGGCTCAGTCCTTAGGACGTCAGTGCTGCTTTGCCGGGGCGTTACGCTCAAGCCATGTGGCTGAGCATGACGGTGGGATGTCCTGCAGGAGACGTGGATGGAGGCACTTCTCTGCACCCATGGGACCTGCAGGACCCCAGGCAGGTCCGATGATATCTGTGCTTCATAGATGCAACAGCTTCTTCAGATATAATCCTGTTCTCTGTCTGCAAATTAGGGAGCCGAGCTGAGCAAATACTTTCTAATAGCTCATTTATTTGACAAATGCAGCTTTTTTCTCTGTATGCGTGTCCCTTACTCAGCTGCAATTGGAGCTTACGCTGTGGTTGGCCAGTTGATGGGTAAAATTTGAAATTGGAGCTGTGGTTTGGTAATTGCTGGCAGAAGCACAGCCTCTGCTCCTCAGCTGCCCCAGTTCATTTCCTACCACGGGGCTGCTGATTTAGGGCTTGCTTGAGGAGCTGGGTGAGTGTGTTTTCAGGAATATTTGATTAAATCTCAGTTACACAAACACCTGAGGAGAGAAAGTAGAGAACTGGCACAAATGCAGCTGGTATGAACTCATTCAAACAAACATTTGCTGAGCCACCGCAGGGACCTTTTTTATTGCTTTTGTATTGGAATCCCTTTCCTGAGACAGCCTTGTTTGTTAAAGTTATCCATACATGAAAAATGCAGTGCGAATACTCTGGGTCAGATTTACAGCTGACTTTGCTGTCCTGCTTCATCTGGGGATTTGTACTAAGGTAGAGCGTTTAGCGGTTCCTGGTGAAAAGGCAACAAAACACATTTAAAGATTAGTGTTAAAACAAATTTACTTACAGGACATTAGTCATTGTCAGCATTTCTAGTAACTAATGTCATTGGTGAAGTTAACTATCCTTAATTCAAACCCAGAGAAAAGCCAGGATAAGTAATTGTTTCTTGTTGGCATCTTAATTTTGGAGCTCAGCTCAATCTATTTGGTTGCTTGTCTCATGGATCTAATAATTACTTTATTTGATATCCCTACCCTAGTCTGTAATCATTCTGTAGTTTCATTAAAGAGAACAGGATATCAAGATAAATCAATCAGCCTTTTCTCTTCCTCATGGGGCATCTTTCTCCTGCAGAGGGAGAAGCTCTTTGTCACTTGCTATACTTTGGCATCCCTTAGCTGCTGGTTTCAGTACTTCTTGGGTTCCCTCAGAACTGCCAGCCCAGGAACTCTCTTGTCTTGGGTGCAGAAGAAGCCGCTGCACATGTTGTCAGAAGAAGCTGTAGCTGCTGCCTCCTCTCAAAAAAATAAAATTGTCCTCTGGTAGTGCCCCTGACCCTCCATAAACCACAGGGGACAGGCAGAGCCTCCCGTGCCCGGCTCTGGCTGGCGCTGGAGGGGAGGATGCTCAGTTACTGCCATTGCCCTTCTCCGCCGGGCGGGCACTGGGCTCGGTAGCAGTGGGCACGCTGCCCACACGGGCTGGGGCCGCTGGCGTCCCGCAGCGCTGGCCAAGGCTTGGCAGCGACTCTGGTTTCGGACTTGATTTCCATTTTTATTACTGCTGCACTCAAAAAAAAAAAAAAAAAAAAAAAGTTAGTTAGTTATATCTGTGTTTAAATTTGCGTCTTCACTGTTAGCCATGACCTAACATGCCATATTTTGCTGTTGCAGCACCCAAGTGAAATTGCATTTCTTAATAAGGAAACTCGGCTGCACGGAGTCTGGGAGTTGCTCTGCAAAAATGTAATAACTGCTTGTTCACCTGTCAAAGTGGAAAGTAAGTTTGGTTGTTGCTTCCAGCACAATTTTTGCTGCTTCTGTGCCATATTAGACCCAGATTTAATATTAAATAAATCAGAATTCATGAAAAAGGCTGCTCCTTTTTATAGCATTAAATGGATTTTGAATACTGCACTGAACTGACAAAAATGGCACTGAAGGCAATCATTGCACAGACTGCACACCTTTAGACTGCATTTGAAAAGGATTTAAATACATTCTAAAGTCGGCTTTCAAATATTTGTACGTTTTCTTACCCCTTCCCTCCCCACTCTCCCTCTCTCTCCCCAAAATCATGAATAAAATTTCAAATATCTTGGGAAAGCCTTGGCATACATATATGTAAATTTTAAACCTCTTTAAAGGGTTATTGTCAAATATGTTTCTTTAAATATCTTCCAACATCTTTGTTTACTTCTCTTGCTTGCGCAGTTTGCAGAAGTGCAAAAATATAATCCTCCTTGACCCATTAAAACCTTTTTCCATTTATCAAACATTGATTTTTGTGTGTTTCTACTAGAGCTTGAAATTAACAGAACTGTGCTGATAATTAAAATACAAATGATCGTAGCAGTAGCCTTTTCATATGTAGATCATTCCTATAAACATCTAGATAGCTATCTGCAGCCGTTACGTAGCATTTATATTTACATATAAAAATGGAAGGAAACTTGCTTAATTCAATTAAATGTTTTTTAATGGTTAAGAAAAAAAATTCGTAATTAAAGGACAGAAGTTGTCCCACTGCTCCCATCTATGAAGCAGATGAGACGTAGGAGATGTCACCATCCCTGAGGGTCTGCTTAGTGAAAACCCACCTCCCCTCTGCCTGGGGAGACACAGAGGTCCTCCCGGGAAGGTCAGACCCTGGCTGGCAGCAGTTTGGCCCTGCGTGCCCCGGCCCTGGAGAGGGGCTGGTGGCTGCTGGGCTCTGCCGATGCCGGCACTTCATGGCGTTCCTGCTTCATGCCGAGCAGAAAAACCTTTCACTTTTCCAGCGTGAATATTCGTAGGGATGCCCGGCCAGGCAAGATAACTTCTGCTGGTTTCTAAGGCAACCATCACCGACACATCCATCCGGACACATTTCAGGAGACAGAAGGAAATCAAACCTACACCCAAACTCCTCCTGCTTTTCCAGAGCTGGGTAGCAGAAAATCATGCAAAGGTTGTGTGCTCACACACATCTCTGTTGCCTGAGCATCTTCAGGAGACGGCTGCACATGTGTGCAACAGTCTCATGAAGATACTTAGGGATAAAGGTGAAAGTAAATATCCTGAAAATAGACATTATCAATTAAAAAGCAAACCAAAATTGAGTTTTCAGGCATGTGGACAGACAGATTGTCACCATCCAGAGACACTCTCAACATGTCGTTATGAACAGAGAGCATCACCCCCTTTGTGACGAGGAAAAACCCGTGATGGGCGTCGTCGTCCAGAGCTGAAGTTTGTTGTTTGACTCTGCTTTTTACAGGAAACTGTAACTCTGTGTGCTAATAGCTCGCATTGGCTCAGCCCGTGTTTGGAGATGCCCCAGCCTGCGTTGGGCGTGCGCGTCGTGTCTGAGTTACACCATCGAGGGCTGTATTTTGAGATTGTGAACTTTGTGAGGTTATGAGCTTTGAGATTACTAGGTTGAAACGTTTAAGAGTAATGCTTAAACAGCAGCAGCTCTCACGCTTGGACAGGAGTCTGTTTTGGCTGAATTTAGGCCAAGGAGGTGTGCTGCTTAGGTCGGTTACTTGATGCCTGTCGTTTAACAAAAGAATCATTTCTTGGTACATGTGCTCTTATCCAGAGATGCAGCAGAGGCACGAACCAAAAAGAGGTGCAGATGGCATTGCTTTGCAAGATTCCTGTTTTATTTTAGGTGTGAGTCAGGTTGGGAATGATCTTCACCCCGCATTGGCAGTTGACAGCAGTGAGAAGCATTGGGGTTTTGTATGTAAAAGCTTGACTGACCCAATGACCCTATTAAAAATAAAAGAAAAAGAATTTGGTTTAATAAACCAATCTGTGTTCAAAATAGGTGAGCTGAGGTGACCTTCTGTCCTGTTATTTTGCTGCATTCCTTTGGGAGGAAAGTACTTGACTGCTTTTTACAGTGGGAAGTGATAATGCATGAAACTTCCCAATGGCTCTTTTGGAAAAGCAAGTTGGGGGGGGAGGAAAGTAAAAATCTATTGGGTTGTGAGTGATCTGTTGCTTTCATAGGCAAGCAGGGAGTTTCTCGGGTGGCTGTAAAAAATAAGCTTTTATCCTTTGTCACGGTCACCCTGTTGTTGGGTGTGTTGCGCCCCGATGACAAGCAGAGCGCTGCAGGATGGGCGAGTGGCTGCTCAGGCACCACCACCTCCCAAAGTTGCTTCAGAGGACCGTATGGCCAAGGGGCGAGAGTGTGACTGGCTGCTCATCTGGAGGGAGAACTGGTGATGCTCACAGGTTCGGCTTTGATTCGGGGCTGGATGGGCAAAGCGCTGGCTGAGCGTGCTGTGCGCTGGGCAGTGCCGCCGCTGGGGAAGGTCACCGGGGCTGAAACCCGACATTGATTGTACTCTTGTACCTTGAGTAAAGGTTAAAGAAAAAGTTTTGTACCGTATGAAGCAAGTATTGATTTCCTGAAGGCAACTGGGAATTGCACTATGGCTACGCTTTCTTTTACTGAGATAGTGTCACTTTTTTGTCTCTCTCTTTTTTTTCCCCCTCTCTTTTTTTTTTTTTTTTTCTCTTTTTTTTTTTTTTTTTTTTTTTTAAAGGGACATGATGTTTCTTTAAGCAAGCTCTCTGCGGTCTGCAGCAGTTAGCCTTCCGGTTTTGTGAGTGATTGAAATGAGAGTATGATTTTAATGTTCTCTGTTGCACCACCCACCGGTTCTGTGTCTATAAGATTTCATTAACTTTAATGATACAATAAAAAACCCCTAAGCGTAATAATGCAGTGATGATAGAAAGGGAGTAACTCAAAGCAACTGAGAGCACTCCTGTTGTTAATGCGCTCCATGTGAGATCTTGTCTTTAAGGAATTCAGAAAGCAAAGTTGCCAGATTCATTTGATTCATTTTGGTACCTCCAAGACCAGTATTACAGGTCTGTGCGTGCAAACCTCTGTGTACAGCGACAATTTTGGCTTTCACCTTCTACACTTGCATACACTGACATAGGGGATATGTATGTCAATAAGCAGATATCTGGCTGAGAAGATCAAATGACTGTGGTGGAGCTCTTGCAGAAAATGCTGAGGTATACAGCATGGCCGGGTGCCTTGAAAAGACAGGAGAGGCACCAGAAGTGTACACAATGGCAAAAATTAAGAGCTGTAGAGAGAGGGCTTACCCCCTCCACCCCCAAACCTGTAACCGGCAGTGGTGCTTCTCATTCATAACTTTGACTTAGCAGGGCACAAATGCTGACGACTTCTTTTTCGACACATGGTTTGTTCAGCAATCCAAGGTGACTACGAAGTTATTGCATGCTCTCAAATACTTCTTGCAGATAAGGGTTTGTCGTTACTGAAATTTAACACTTAATGCAGCCTTGCCTTGAAATTGTCTGGCCCTGTCACAAAACCATCACAGCTGTCCTTTTACTGTGACCATTCTGTAAAGAAGATGGTGATTTGCAATTTATTTTTGCAACAGAATTACTTACTGTGAGTGGGGAGTACAATTTTGCAAGGCTGATTTAACTTGTTTTCTTGTTTCAAGGACAGATATAATCCTATATTTACAAAGTAATTACATGGTCCTTCATGTATAATACTTAGTGTTTGTGGAAGCTATTCATCATATAATTAAATGAACACTTACCTTTTACAACTTCTTGTAACAGGTAAAGGGTGCTCAAAATTTGTGCAGTACTAAATACAGCTTTACCCAAATTGCAGATGCTGGTTAAAGTGACCAACAGTTTTGCTACATTATAATTATAAATTGTTTCCATTGCTTTTCTTTGAAATTAGTTCAGGTGCATGAGTATTAAATGAGAGTTTGGGATTTTTTTCATTAACCGGTGTGCTGAGGGGCGTTATATCCGAAACCAAATTAGAAAATAATCATTTTGCAACCTCCTAAAGTGCCCACGTCACTGGTGTCTGTCCTGTAACGCCAAAAGCCTTTGCCAACGGTTTAGAGCATTCAAAATAATGATAACGATTTTTCATTCATTTAGCAAAAGAGAGGGAGAAAATGGAGGAGAGAAACTGAAGTGACCTTTTGTGGTAAGCAGAAATGTGCCAATATTGAAACACAATTATCTGAAGTGCCTGTGGGTACCAGCTTCCTGTTGATAACCTGTGGTGCTAATTACCTGCAAGAATTCAGGGCAGATATTTGTGACTTGAATTAATTGGCTCTCGGGAAAGACAGTGTTTGCAGAGGCTATCGAGAGAAAGCAATATGGAATAGGAAGGTGGAAAAGATGCTTGTGATGGCGGCGGGGCCTTTTGGTTCTGGTTTCCACCGTTCTCCTCTACGTGTGCAGTTGTACCGCAGCCTGAGTGCCTCAGTCGGTCTGTGAGATACTGTGCTTTATCGCACTCCTTTAACCTTCCCAGTGATTAGAAATGTGATTTGGTAGCTTTTCCACCTCTTCACCCCTCTATAGCCTTGCAGACCTGTGGGGCAGAAGCAAGGCGGCCAGTTAATCAAAATACAGCGTACTGAAAAGGTCAAAATAGTAGAGCAGACTCAATATAGTTTTCTAGAATGGGAGGCATTAATATTCTGTGTCTTCATAGACCATAGCGTAATGTCAAGGACTGCAACATCTGAGCAGAAAATAGAAAAAAGGCATTAGATTCCCTTGACAAAGATTTTAATTAGAATGAATAATGATACAAAACTAACCGGTGGGGTTTTTGCATGTCTTATTTTGGAAGATACATGGAGTTCTGTTAAGTGGCTCAGAGGATACTTTGTTTTGCAAAAACCCAAATGATTTACACAGGGCATAAAATCAGCAACTTTGCTTTTGGAGAAAAAAGTGCGCAAATGCCCATCGCTGTCACTGGAGGTAGGATAGCATCGCTTCTGGGGCACGAGGTGCCCGTGGCAATTCTGAGCCTAAGCCGTCCTTGCTCATCTTCTGTAGCAAAGCTAATTTGCACATATCCTGGTGAAGTAGTAAATTGGCATTGCATTTTAAAAGAGATTAGGTGGGATCAGGTTTTTCAAAGAGCTTGGTGCCTACCAGGGTGTTAAAAAGCCAGGAAACTTTTGTGAGGGCTTGAATCCTGCTGCCTCTGAGCGTCTGGCCATGGAGCGCCCCAGAAGATGCTGCATAATCCAGGGAAATTTTGCAAAGTTAATCTTTGCTGCCATGCCGAAAAAGCAGCTTGGGTGTGTCCACATAGCCATTGAAGATGTACTTTATGCTTCAGAAATGCTCTACTACCCACAGCTCGGCCCCTGTGAGGACAGCTAATATCCATACACAGCGGCAGCAAACCGAGGGCGCTTCATTAGGTACCTCTAATGCTGAGTTAATGCATCCTGAACGGGTCCTAAGTGATATCCCCACAGTCACACAACTAGCCAAAGCCAGGACCGGGCTGAGGGTGTGCTGACGCAGCCATTCTGACCCGTGACTCCTCTAAAAAGGTGTATTTTGGCTCCTGCTCCCACGGTGAAGCCCTGCTCCCCGCGCAGGGGTGCAGCTGGGCGAGCAGCGCTCAGGCAGGCAGCCTGACCTTTTCTTCTGCCCTGGTGACAGATGTTCCTGGCAAACATGTCAAAATGTGTTCTTTCTACTCCCTCTCTCCTTTTCTGGGTGTCTTTTTATTGATTAGTCCAGGCAGGTAAATCTGAGCCTAAAGTAATTACCTTCTCTTTGTTTCATAAGGTCCCTGGGCCCAATATATTTTAATGACTTTCCTCCTCTTTAATGGATATCAAATGGCTCCTCATGACGTCCGTCATTTCTCCTCGGTGACACTGGTGGCTGGTTACAGCTGGTTCAGACAATTCTGGGCAAACAGGCCTTTTAAAGATAATTAACATTCAAAAAGGTCAGTTATCCTTGCAGGTCTGCATGCTGATGTTCAGCTGTGAGTAAGAGAGTTTAGCTACCCTTTATCATAAACACTGAATTGAAAACCCTAAGCACAGCCAAAATCCATTTGTAATAGTCCCACCCAGGTATGGCATTCGCTGCACAGCGTATGAATATTGAGCTTGTAATATTTTTTTTTTTTTTTTCCATTTCTTCTCCCGGCAAACTGCTCAGCTATTTCAATTCCTGTAAAATGTTTACAAATGTCGGCTTCTCCTCCTGCCTCCCGCCTGCCTCCCCCAGCACTCACCTCCTCAGTGCAACATTTGCACTTCTCTGTCCCCTGACAGCATCAGCGAATGTTTAATTAGGGATTTGGGAGCCCTAAGGTATGAAGCTAGTCCCTTGTTCCTCTTGGCCCACCCCCACTCTCCCTTCTCAGCGAAGAGCGCTTGCTCCTGTCCTGCACGTCCCTCAGCCCCGGCTGCACTCCTTCCAGCTGTGATTTATAGGGAACGCGTACCCAAAGGAGATATCTTGGAAGGTCAGGCGGGAAGGGGCCGTTGCAGCTTGTCAGGATAAGCAATAGTTAATGCAGTACTTTCCCATGCTTTCTTGTGTGTGTATACACATCTGCGTGCACGTGAATATACAGGCACGAGACCAAGCGTTAGTGCAGCGCGGTGTGTAAGACACATGGGCGCTTTCCTGAACTGGATCTCTTCCGAGGGGAGCTGCGTGTGTTATTGTGATACAGTCTCTTTACCAGAATACACTTAAGGAATTGCAAGGCCTGAAGGTGATGGTTAGATGGTGGAAGAGTTTTGCAGATACCGTCTCTCTATTTTGGCTGAAGAAAATGGCTTTGTCTTTTTTATTGCATTTTTGAATGAGATTGAGACAGATACAGATTTAACCCAAATTGCTGCGGTGAAAGAGTCCCAAGGCTGACTGTACGGACAAAGCAGCTTTCCCAGAGAATGGCTGCTTATACAATTAAACAGCTGACCCAAATAAAAATGCCTATTAGAAACTGCAAATGGAAGCACTTTTGGAACGCATGTCCTCCTACAGACTGAACCTGAACCGGGGTTTATCTTTCTTGAGAAAGCCGTGTCTGAAAACAAATGTTTTTTTCGCTCTTGCTGCAAGGGTAGTTCATTAACACTGAGCTTCTGTGCTTTGTGATTCCAGTGTGACGTGTTTATCTGCCAGGTATTTGTCAAAGCAGGCTTCTCTGTGAACACAGCAAGCAAAGGGAAAATGTAATTGTCAGCAAGGGTCATGAGTTCTGGCCAGCAGTTAAGAATCGTTATGTCCACCGTATCTTTGATTTTCTTACTTTTCAGCCTGTGCTTCGCTTTGCACAAAAGTTTTTAGTTCTGATTCTGCATCCATTGCCGGCGTGGCATGCAGGCAACTGCAGTGGCTTCAGCAGGGGCGTCTTAGAAAGAAGCAGAGCTTGTGGAGGTAATGGGAACACAAGGCATGAGCAACCCACAGACAGTCCAATGGCTGTTATCGCGATGGTTAATATCTAAGTTTCTGAGTTGGATGGTTAATGTGTATGCTTATTGATATATAAATGATAAAATGAGGGACAAAGATTTTTGACCAAAGTATGCCATTTATCTCTTCTACTTCTCTCACTTCTAAGAAGACGAAGCCCAGGTCCTCGCTCCACCACAGACCCCATCATCCACAGCCCTGAGGTCAGCCCCCAGCCTGCTGCTCGGCACGGCTTTGGCAACTTTTTCTAGTGGGGTTGTAAAGAAATGCTGCCTCTGCAGGAGCTCCATGCCTTGCCAGATCACAGCGGAGGGCTTAAGGGGTTTTGACTTTTGGGTGTCCAGATGGTCCCGGCAATTGTGAGCATCGCAGTGAGGGATGGTCATTTGAGAAAGAGATACGGAATTCGTTTTATTTCACAAGTCTGAACAACTACATGAAAACGTGTGATTTCAGCCCGTTTATCCGCTCTGCCTTTATTTAAACTACTGCTAGAGGTAATCATTCAGAGCTGCTCAAATTGCACTGGTGACTTTGGGAAAGTCACTGCCGGCACCAGCCTGGACGCTGTTGGACAATATGTTACAGCAGGAGTAGGTGTCAGTTCTCCAGTTTCATTACTGCTGATGGTTATTACTGTCTTCTGGAAATCTCCCTCCCACTGATGGCTAATCAATGAGCTTGGCATTGCTCCGAAAGAAGTTGTAGGTCAGTAGTAAAACTGCAACAATTAGCAAGTTTGCCTTTTGCGCCAAATATTGCAACATATTTCCCCACCTCCTCCCCAAATAATCTGCTTATTGAATTGTTACTTTTTTGACATTAACAGATGGTTCCTAGTGGCTGGCATCTGCAAAATTTGGGAACAGATTGATGAAATTGATAATGACCGGTTTCGGCAACAGATGGCTTATAGACAGATTTCTGTGTAAACTGACAATGTTGCATTTAAAGAGAAGTTTCCAATGAACCCACACATTACAGCTATGATTACAACATTATTTAGACCCTGAAAAATGGATCTAAGCTTAGCATAAGCGCCATGTAGTGTCTAAAACAAAGGTTAAGAAAGATTGATTAGATAATTAGCATCACTTTATTAGCCTTTCACCACATCTGCACGATGTTCTTACATAAGCATTCCCTACCTAAAATTGCAGTGATGATGTTTTAATATTTCCTATGCAGATAGGGAGAACTTAATTTATTTTAAAAAAATATCGTTGCCTCAGATTTTCAAACCCTGTCTAAAGGACGATTATACACAGCAAAATCATAGAATAGCAAGAGTGAGCCCCATGCGGTGGTGGGATGGAAGCACGTTGCCTGCAGCAGGGGCTTTTCAGTCCTGCTCTCACTCGTGTGAGGGGAGCGCTGTCTCACTTTGCAGTGCAGACAGGTCTGGTGTATTGCTATGGCTGCAGAAGTGCTCTTGGGTGTTGGTCCTCTGCTTGCCAACAAGGCCATCCACAGCCTTTCAGAACAGCTGTGATGTGCCCTCCCTTTTTTTGGATAGCAAATGTAAGAACATCCTTGTGACGTGGTGGTGCTAGCACTTTGACAAAGGGATTTTGTGTCTTTCATGGCGTGAGAGGAGTCTGGGTTTGCAGCACCTTGGCAGCTGCAGGCATCTGAGATGTGGCTCCTGATGCTTGCTGAGCCCTCTGACATCTCTGTGAGGTGCAATGCCAGGCTGGGGTTCCTCCTGGGTTTGATGGCGACATCGCATGTCCTGTGTCAGGGCAAACGCTCTTTAGCTTTGATCACCCCTGCCTTGGGTGCAGATTGAAGATTTACTTCAGCTGTGCCCCTGTTGGTCTATCAACCATGTTTTAGTTGGGCGCAGAAAACGGCTTTGGGCAGTCTGTCGGCTAAGAGAAGCGCCGGGGTCCCAAAGCAGGGTCGCTGAGGCAGAGGGAGTGCTGCTGTGTCCCACAGCTGCATCGTTCAGGCTCTTGTCTTGCTACTTAATACGAGCGAGTTTGTACAGGCAACATCTGCAATGCTTCAAGTGAGATGTGCAGGAGAACAGCAATGCCCAGCCCTCCTTTTCTTGTGTTGGATATCATTTTCATTTCTGACACATTGCTTTATTCTCCCCCAAACTGCCTCGGCCTCCCCATCATGCCTCGTTGCCCCTCATCGCAACAACCTGTTGCTGCGTCTCTGCTGGCACATGCCACCTCCTTGAGATGTTTTCCAGCGAGATGGCCGCCTCTGTTGCTTTTCTTCAGTGGCTCAGGCTGAAGCACTTTGTGCTGTGATCAAAGCCCTAATGGGCTACGATCCCTCCCTGGTAAAATGCAGGGCACAGCGCCAGCGCGTTGACCTTTGAGCTAGTAGAGTATCTCTGGAGTAAAGGCTGAAAACTCTGCCATCGATAAAGCGGCGACTGCAGGTTCATTCATCACAGGCTCTCAACCCATCAGAAACCCCGCGGCGTAAAGGACATTAAGTAAGAGTTGTGTGATGACTCGGCCTCGCCTGGCACTGGTTTTTCCTACCTTGATCAAGGACTCTTGACACCGCGAAACAAATTATTCAAAACTTGTCTGGACACCTTAATTTGTGCTGAAGCTCTCAGAGGTCAACAGTGCCGGAGCTGTGAGGCCGGTCAATGAAGATGTATGCAGTGTGCACTCCTCGTAAATTCACCTGCCTAAAAAAGTCCCATCAGGGTTGCCTTGGGCAGACGGGGACAGGGACAACTCTCCAGAAGGGACTGTATTTGCATCTTTACTGGTAAATCTGTTGATTGCTACCCTGGCATTACTTTGCTAGCAATGAGCGAAGTGAGATACAGTAGAGGGTACCACCGCATGAGAAATTCAGCTTTTTGTTGGTACAATTGGCATCATGGGATGGTTTTGTTTGTTTTCTGCAAGTCTATTTTTAAGTCTAAGCACTCTTCCTATAGGCAAAATTGAAATAGTTTAGCTCAAATGAGTGTAAAAACAAATAAAACTGGAGCAAAAATCCCTGAGGGAATAGCAGTTTAACTGGAATCAGTTCCTCTGGTTGAATTGGACAAACAGACTTTAAAACTGAGCTGCATTAATTTAACTAGGTAGTCCTGGAAATACGTGGTTTGTTGGTGTCTTACAATGCAGAAGTGCAGTTAGTTAAAACCCCTCTGAGCTCTCTGCCCTGCAGAGCTGCACAATTCTGTTTCTCCCAAGAGACTTTTTTTTTTTATAAATTTGTTCCTTCTTACTTTGCTTCCTTTTTAAATGAAAAAAGGTTGGGGTTTTTTTTGGTTTTTTTTTTTTTTTGTTTTTTTTAAACAGCTGTTAACAGTGTTAGGGTCTCGCAGGAGTAACAGCTTCAAAACTACCTTTTTCTGAGTGGCAGATTCTCAGAGCTTTTTCTAAAATATTCTCAGCTCTGGTTCTGATACAGACATTGTGATTGATGTGCAATTTTCATTGGGCTTGAGTAAATCTGATGATTTGATATCAACCTGAAATTGCATTGGTAAACACAGAATTGAATTTGGCTACACCTTTTTGCATCTAGTATCAGATTGTGGAAAATAGTCATCCACCACAGAAAGCGAAATATTAAAATTCTCGAAGCCCTTTAATGCTTTTTGTTCTTATTTTCTTTCTCTTATATGAAGTTCCTTCAATGTAGAAAAACAAAACCCTTGTGCAATACAAATGTATCAAAATTCTGAGGTTAGTTTATTTAAATAAACGCTGCTTTCATTGTCTTCCCTAGATTATTTTCAGTGCAAATCACTGTTGCTTGAATGTGCGGTGCTTATAATGATTCAAAAGCTATTATGGCTTCTGCTCCGAGGGATGATCTACTTCTGTAGCAATGCCCAGAGAAATGTTCTGCTTCCTAATTGTTGCTCAAAGGCAGCTAATTTGCTCTTTTTCTGGTGTCAGGAAAAATGAGGCAAGCTTGCTTTATTTTTTATTTGTCTGGATTACTCGGGCTAAGCTGCGTGAGGGGAGATGGGGGCAGTTGGTATGAGTGGAAGGATCTGCAGGTCCTTCTCAGCTGTAGGCTTCTCCCCTGGCATCTCTGTACCATCACCGGGGGACATCTGGGTCTCTCTTCCAGGGAAAGAAAGGCTGGGGACATTTCTGCCCTTGCTGTTTGCAAGGCAGATGGCAGCCTGGGTTTGGGCTTGGAGGCACGTTCAAGTCTGGGTCCATCCTCCCGAGCATGAGAAGGTCCCGTCCTGAGACTGTTGGAATTTATTCCTGTTATTCTGCTTTCTCATGGGTTCTGGCTTCCCATGTGCTCAGGAAGGTGTTTTCAGCACTCATCTACCCTTGGTGGTGTTGGTCAGGACATGATCCTGGTGCTAAGGATAACTCTTCCCAGTCTATTACCTTTTTGATCACGCTTTAAGGACGTCATGTTTTATGACAGCTACCATGCATCTCCGCGTCTCCCTGTTACTCATCAAATGGGGCCGTTGTAGTGAGGGATCTGCGCATAATCACCACTTAACGAGGAGACATTTTCTGCCAGCGTGCTTCGAGGCAGTTTATTCTCCAGTTTGATAAAGGTAAAATGTTTCCGTACAAGGATAAACTGGAAACCAACTAAGATACTGAGAGGAATTTTTTCACTTGTAAAAGTGGGAGAAGATATGTGGGATTTTACATCGTTTGTCAGCCAATGATCTTACGTCATCTTTGCACTACAGGATTAAACACTGACTAAGGTGTTTTTTCTTCTTCCCTTATTTTAAGTGCCCAATTCTACTTTCTGTCCTTATCAGATGATGGGCTCCCAGGCTGGGAAACTCATGCCCAGAGGCAATGGGAAATGGGTTGATTTTCAGGAAGAACAAGGGAACTTCTGACAGTAATCGCTTCCTGCTGTAGAAATAAAGCAAAAAAAGGCTTATGTGGTGCATCAGTGATGGTTGTAATGGTTTTGCAGGCTTGGGCTTTTAAAGGAAAATATACAGAGCAAAAAAAGGCACATGTAGAACCATTTCAGAAAATGTTCACAAGTATGATGTTGACTGAAAACTGGTTTATGCAAAGCGTTACTGGGTGCTTCTTGGGTTATCTGGTGACCACATAGCTACAGATAGTGGCATGCAGTTATCACACTCTGCCACGTTCAAGTGAAGTTTTGTGTGGGTGCTCCCGCTCACACGCACGTGCACACCCACGCAGTCACTGGTACGCAAAGGAGGTTTGAACCGCAGTAAAATATCAACAAGAAAGCACATAAGCTCTCACATAAGAAATTTGGACTTCAGTAAAAATTTAAGCCATGCCACTGTAATGAATATTGAACTGCATTCCGGGCTCCTAATAGACACCTTAAAAGAGGGCATATTAAAAGGGCAGCTGGTTGCTATTCCCTTTAACAGATTTCAGGGACTGCTTTCTGTCTATTGCAATGAATAACAAAAATAAAATATTCATTCTATTTTCCTGTTTGCTTTTTCTAACCTACTGAGTCCCTAGAGCACTGTGGAATTGAAGTGCATCTCTGATTGATAGCAGCAAGAAAGCAACTGAAAGTAATTTTTAAATTGCTCTAAGTGTAAGATTTATAATTTAAAAAAAAAAAAGAAGTAAGGAGCGTTGTTTCTTGTTAGTGAAGGAATGTATGGTTTTAATATGTAAATGGTAAGTAGCAGCCCAGCAAAACAGAGTAGGTCTCAGTAAGCATCTTGCCTTAGATTGGGCCGCAGGCTGAGGTCCCAGGCACATCTTGTTCAGGTTCAGTAATGCCACGTTGGAAAAACTCACATGTCCAAGGGTTTTAGGGACAAATCTCTTTTTGGGAAAAGCTGGCATTATACAGTACGTTTCACTGGAACAGCTGTTCCAGCAAAAGTTCAAGAGACGTTGAATGGGAGCCAGTTTTTCAGAGCTTATTAGCATCGCACTGATTTCTTTCCACCTCTGTAATGGTCTGGGTAGGTACCAGACGTCTTCTGGGATGTTTATTCCTATAGAAAATGTGTTCACATCCTGAGTCAAAAGGAATTAGGTAATAACAAATTATTCCGGTAATTCCGATGTCTGTTTTTCAGATACTGCTGGCATACAGCTTCTCAAAGGGGCAGGGAAAAAGATACCTTTTCCTCTCCAGTGCCTGTGACATGCATAATCAATAAATGCTATTGGCTGCACTTCTAGTGTCTCAAAAAGGGACTTGCTTTAGATCTGTTAGGGCAGTGGTACTTAATTAGCAATTGATTATTAAGAGAGTTTACTGATGACTATCAGCTATTTTATATATATGCATAACTAGTTACGTATAAAATGTGATTCAAAAGCATTGAAATCTCTTTTTTAAGCCATCACTGGAACATACCGTGCTTTGCTTCCAGCAGCAGTTTGCACCTCTCAAGGTTGTGCCAAGGCACCCAGCTGTCCTTCCAGCGGTCCCTGGTTAGTGTTTGCCACCGGCTGATGGATGATCTCCCCTGATGGTTACAGGGACCTTTCAAGAACAGGTTGTGGCTACAAGGGACGTAGCAGGGCTCTCCCCCCTTTCCAGTGACCAGTTCCCTTGTGCTTTCACTCACCTGTGCACCGTGGTTCTTGCCCACAGGGCTCCGGCAGAGTGAGCAAGCTCGCGTATAAAAACTGCCTTTCAGACTTGGGAAAACGCAAATGCTGAGTTTGGGATGAATAAATAAGTCTTTGGCTGCAGCTGAGCAATGGCTGCAGCGTGTTGTTGCTCCACAAAACTTAGTGCCCCCCTCCCCTTACCCCTGCCACGATGGCTGAGCACATGGGTGAGCACCCCCCAAGCAACACGCTGGTGCTCAGCGCCCACCCTTTGCCAAGGTCGCGGGGGCTCAGCGTTGGGTCAGCTCACCCACCCGCTTTCGCCTTTCTGCCCTTCACCCTCTCCTGCTGCCCACATCCCGTGGTGTCCTCGGGCAGGGAGCTGCCCTGCTCTGCCCTCCCTTCTCTTGCTCCACTCGCATCCTGGGTTTATTTTGTTTATGTACATATATATATATATATATTACTGTTTTGGCTCTATCATTTTGTCTATTGGGACTGCATTTAGTACCGTCTTGCTTCTTTCCTTTTATGTTCCCTACATCCTGAATTGCTCAGTATATCACTGAATATCATCCTGTCACTCTTTACCATAGCCATTTACTGCTGCCGTTGCTTCAGGCTGCGGCTCCACCTAAACAAGCAGGCGGATAAATTACCCTGAGGGCTCGCATCGCACCTCCCATGATCCACAGGCCATTTAGCAAGTCACGTTTTCCCTGGACATGAAATGATCTTTTCCCACTATGGGCTGTGGGATAATAAAGAAGGTACTTACAACAGAGTGGGCTTAAGGTAGCAGAATACCAGGAGTGATTTACCCACTCTATCTACTTTTATTTATAACTTGTGGCTTCTCTTCTGGGGGAAAAAAATGGGTGTTTTGACTTTCCATTTCTGGATTATGGACTGGAGGGTCAAAACCAAGTTTTGACTTGATGATCTCATGACCTGAAATAACGTGACAACAGGAGCAAAATGACAAATTACTCTTTAAAATGTGTGCAGGTGTCACTGAGAGTAAATTGGGCACAGAAATTGATTTCATGGTATTTGCTTCCTACGTCAAGGTAACGACCTGAGCAACTTATTCAGATTGTCGGTAATCTGGGGTACCTACATCTCTCCCCAGACTTGCCGAAGACCAAGTGTATTTTGTATGCAACAGCCCTACAGCCTCAGTTCTTGGCAACTAATGTGCTGTTGCTGCCCACAACCAGCAGCATTATTAAAACGGGGCAAAAATGATTATTTACCATTCACACTTGCGATTTGCATCACCGTGCCTGTTTTCAAAGAAACTGAAGATTTGTGAAAAAAACACTTTGTAAAGATTTTTTCAGGTGGAAGTAGTAATTTTTACACTGGACTACTCAGAGGTTCAGACCTGGCATCCAGCTGAGGTGGTGGGGGACCGGTTGCACCTCTCCATCCCTGAAGCAGCTTTTGGTCCCCTCATGTGTGCCTGGGAGACTGCCCCAGGGCAGGGTCGGTCCCCTAGTTTCTGCTTGCCACTGGGCTGAAGGCACTACCTAATCCCTCCTTTTTTTTTTTACTGAGTTTAATGGAAATGTTTGGAAAATGAACATGTTTAATCGACATTTTGAACTTGTGTAGTGATGGGAGAGAAATCATGTTTCATGGCTCTGGAATATGGTCTCCCAGTCTCTCTGCTGTCTGGATTGTCTTTCTCAGCAAGTCTTTCTCTATACAGATGCTATTTGTCATATTATCATGCTAAATACTGCACTGCAGCCTGCTAAAGTAATTAATAGCCAAACCCAGGTGTATGGTATCAGCACGCTCTCTGTTACGGGGTGATGAGGTTGTGCCTTTCTGTAGAACATCTCTTCTGTCGTGGTTCAGGGTGGTGGGACCGTGTCCTGCCCAGTAAAACCTCTCATGCTGATTTTGGTGTGCCTGGAGCAGAAGCAGAGCTCCTGGCCACAGCTGCTGGTTGCTTTACTGGAGAGGGATTCTGTGTTTCCATGTCCTGCATGGGCAGGGCTGAGCGGCTTTCCCAGCCATGCTGGAGTTCCTGTGTTGAAAAATTAACTCTGCTTCTACATCCAAAATAGCTACAGGTGGAAGTATTTTTCCCCTCTTTATCTCGAAATTTTAAATAATTTAATTGATTCTGAGATTCTGAAAAACAGAAATCATCATTGTCAATCATACAGCGCCTCTGCTTTTCTACCCGCCAGGTGATATTAAAAAAAAGAAGACATTAGCAGTTTTTTGTGTAGTTCCCTTCAAGTGCAGAGGATGTTTGTGCTGTGGTGTTATGGCAATCACAGCAGCGCAGCAACATTAATTGCCAGGCTATCTATGAAACATAGCATAACTCCCTTTGCAGAATTCATTACTGTGGCAAATGTATCTAGTCAATAGATTTTCTTAAGTAGATGAAATAGGTCATATATTTTAAAATGGCAAAGGGTGCTTTCTTTTGTTAAATAGTGTTTCCTATTTTCAGTCATTTAAGAGTATTTTCACCATACAAACTGGATCCTAAAAAGAACCCCTCACATTATAAATTTTTCTCTGTAACCATAATAAAATCTTCATTTTTTTTCTAGTTTAACACAGCAGGTTTCACCAGTTATTTAGTGTAACAAGGATAAATCTGTGTTCGCTACTCACAAAATAGGTCAAACGTATTAAAAACCCCTGCTCTAATGTGACTTAATAATCAGGTACTAACTTTGCCATATTAAACACCCAAACTTCTTTGGGAAAACAGCTGCGGAGTGAAAAGTTTTACCAAAGTGCTGCCTCACCCGTGTGGCCAATGGGTTTAGCATAGCTGACTGCAGACACTTACATATTTGCCCTTCCTGCATGACCTACAAAAGCGCTCTCATCTTCCTGAAATGAAATATCCGGGGCAGAAGCAGATGTGAAGTCTTTTGGGGTCCAAACCTGTGGTTCTTGCCATACCTGGAGGTTGCCCCGTTCCCCTGCTGTAGCCAAGAACCGTCGGTGCCGGGGACCCGCAGCCCTTTCCTACAGCCACATCGAGGGATGCGCTTCGGCAGGGGCTTAATTCAAAGCACACAACACATCTCGTTGACTCTATATAGAGCTGAAAAACACTTGTGTAATAAAGTACATCACACTGTGGGCTCAAACAATGACAGCTCACGCCTGGCTCCGAGAGGCATGAAAATCCCAATCAGATGAACTGGCTGTATCGCAGCAGTTTCATCTGAATATGTATGATATTGTTATTTAAAAAGTAGCTTTAGCTGTAGTGTGCTCGTTTTTGGAAATTGAGCAAGTATACTACGAGCAGCTATTTGGCCTTCGCCTGAAATGCAGTGAAGTACTGCAACTATTTGCTGGATGGTTTGGTTTTAGGTGTTTTTTTGTTTGTTTGTTTTAAAGAACTTCAGTCTAGACTTGATTTTTGTGGATGCAGTGATCCTCCCCCACCAAGAGCACAGCCTCGCCATCCCATCCCATCGCTACAGCTATAACAACGCACAGGAGCGCATAGCTATAAGTACTTATTACCCAGGCAGTTCGGGATTGCTCTGATCCCTGCCCAGGGAGGTGGGTAGAGGGCTCCAGGGCACACTACAAGGGTGCTTCGTTGGGGTTAGAAAAGTGGGGTGTGTTGAGGGAGAAAGTGTCTCTCAAAAGAAAGCCGCTCTCTGTCTGGGGTAACCTCCCTCCGTGTGGAAGGCAGGACGGTGAGACGTCTTCACTCCTCCACACGAGAACGGTCTGCAAGACAACTGCCAGCAAAACCAAACCAAACTCACGTTAACAGAAAATGGCATTTCTTGCAGAGCAGAATCTCATGCTGTAGTGCCCGGAGCAACCATGGCTTTGGTCCATCCCATCCCTCTGCACCCGGCTGTGCTTGAACCTGTTTCAACCTTAGAAACTGCAGCTGCCCCTCCAGTAGCGCCCAAGTGATGTACTGGGTCGCCAGTGACCGAAATGGCACAGACCAGTTTGGCTCTCAGCACCTGTGGGTTGTTCTCAGGACGAGGTGTTGGATGTCGCAGGGACGTGCTGAGTTAAAGGAGTGTGAATTTGGCAATTAAACTTGCAGCTGCCTTCACAGTTGTGGACAGGCACAAATGGAACTGATGGAGGTTCCTTTGCCTGCTAAAGGAAGCATGAAACAAATTATTTTATGTCCAAAGTTTGTAGTAGAGCCGTGAGGGACTTCTAATTAGAGAGCTAATGTGCACTTTCCCAGTGATTAGGTAAACACATTTTTTTGTTATTTATAATAGCTTCCATCACACGGATTCAACTAATTACAAAAATGTCCCTTGTAGAAACGGTTTACAATTTTAATTCCAATTATTTTTTGATAATTCAGAAACATTTTTCCTACTATTCATCAGAAAGCAGAAAGTTAATCCATTCATTACCACACTGAATGGCTGATTTGAAACCAACCATGGATTACAAAGTCAGACTGAAGGTGAAACACAGGACTCTGCTGCGCAGGAAATTCGGGGGGGAGGAAATAGCTGTAAAGAAAACCCACAACACATTGCTGAAAAAAATGAGCCGCAGCACTGGAGAAGAAAGGCAGCGTCACATTTGCAGCATGGACACTCCCATGTGGAATGAGCCCTTTTGTAATGGCAGCGGGAGAAATTCAGGGACATGCGTACGCTCGAAATAACCTCTCTGAAATTTCTGCAGCTTAAGGATGTCTCTTCAGTGGGCACGAACCAGCTCCTGGTGCCGCCAGGTCCCTGTGGACTTACGTGGGAGCTACATGAACCTGGATACAGACAAAAGCTGTAGCTTGTGTTGGAAAACACTGGGTGTGATGAAGCAGAAACTTTTGCCCACTGGTCTGTTTTGCATCCTCCGTTCTCAGCCACGTGCCGAGGCCGGTGTTTCCCAGCCCGCCGCAAGCCCGCGGCCAGCTGGCCACCTTAAGCTCCTGCTGAGTGCCAGCCTGGGCCATGCAGGGCAGGGGATGGCCCTGGCTGACTCCCTGCCTAAACATAAATGCTTTTGATTTAGCTGGGTGTTGCACCAATCTCAAGGACAGCAGCCATAGCAGTAGAATGCCCTAAGGGTAGAGGATGGGACTTGTTCCATCCTGAATCCCACATCAGTCTGTTGGAAATCATAGGTATCTGTCATGTGATAGTTTTGCCTTTAAAAATATTAGTTTTAACTCAAAACATAAAAGGACCAAAAGGTCAAAGTGCCTTCATAAGCACCGCAGGATGAAAGTGAATCTCCTGTGATTCCCTCTGATCCAAAAATGACAGGTCAGGTCCTCTCCCTGCTTTGCATCTCCTTAAGTTATGTGCTTTCAGTGGAGCTGCACTGATTTACAGCCCTGGCCAAGAAGTGAATGCATTCCTTTTAACCTAAATGACCTTTTTAAAATGTACCCAATCTAGGAATTAAACATCCCATCTGATTTCCCATTTGTAACTTTATTATACAAAGCTGTAAGACATATACAGCTTGCTTTCTTTGAAGAGTGATTATGCTCTTTGTTACACAGTCATATAAAATCCTACAAAATTTGCTTCTGACTCCCAATTTTGTATACCAAACTCCAAATATAGAGCTCTATAAAACTAGTTTATTGAATTCATTGTGAAAAGCTTTGATTTCTGTACATAAATACTTCAACAAATGTATTCCTACTATTTCTTACCTTCTCCAAATATTTATTTAAATACATTTTCCAAAAGGCAGTTTCAACCTTCAGAAATGAATTGCTGCCTAAAATGGGCTTGACAGGGCATGAATGCAGCATTTAGGTCAGAAAATACAAATTGTTTTGGTTTTGAAATATATCTTGTAAGGCAGCTGTGTATCTTTTGAAGGTACAACCTCAGAAGGTCCGTCTCAGCCTGGGTTTGTCACCCGGGCAAAGCTGACGAGCGCTATTTGGGAGCCCTCTGTCCTGACACTGGGGGGCTGAGACACCTTGGGAAGGGCTTTGCAGGGAGCGAGGCAGAGGCAGGGAAAATCCCAGAATCCCAGACTGGTGGAGGTGGGAAGGGCCCTCTGGAGCTCCCCCATCCCACCCCCGCCAGAGCAGGGGCACCTCCAGCAGTGGCACAGGACGGCGTCCAGGCGGGTTTTGGATGGCTCCAGAGGGGGAGACTCCCCCACCTCTCTGGGCAGCCTGTGCCAGTGCTCTGCCGCCCTCACAGCAGAGAAGGCCCTCCTCATGTTTAGGTGGAATTTCCTATGGTCAAGTTCGTGCCCATTCCCTCTTGTCCTGTCACTGGGCACCACTGAAAAAAGACCGTTCCCATCCCCCTGGCACCCTCCCTTTAAGGATTGATAAGGATTGGTAAGATCCCCCCTCAGTTGTCTTTTCTCCAGACTGAAAATCCCCAAGTCCCTCAGCCTTTCCTCATAAAAAAGATGCTCTAATCCCCTTATCATCTTAGTAGCCCTTTGCTGGACCCTCTCCAGCAGTTCCCTGTCCTTCTTGAACCGGGGAGCCCGGAACTGGACACAATACTCCAGATGTGGCCTCCCCAGGGCAGAGCAGAGGAGGATGAGGAGGGATGTGAAGCACATGGGGGGCAGATTTGGCCTTTCGGTCCTTTAAAGACATACCCTTTAACCTGGCTGTGCTTTTATGGCACCCACTGTTATCAACGCTACTGCCGTGCCCCAAAAATATGCACAGAAAGGAAGAAGTAGGAGACGATGGAGCGTGAGGTCTCAGCCACTTCTCTGAGGGCACCAAACTCATCCAGCAGCCTTTGCCTTTCCTGGACATAAAAAATGGTTCAATGAACATCTATTGTTTCACCCTCCCCGAACCCTTTCAAGTATCCCCACTCCTCTGGATGGCTTTTTGTAAATCAGGCTGGAGATAAGCACCACATCTCCTTGTTACTGGTGCAGTGCTGCCCAATTAACTGGGGCTTTCGCTAAGACAGAGCCTGATTTGCTTTCAGCAACTAACAGTCAGACACGGTTGCTTTAGACCTTGTTCACATAAATCCTGCCTCACAGCCTTGCTGGACAGAATAAATTGGATCATGGGAGCAAAACGCTCTGCAGCTGTAGGGGTTCAATGACAGAAACCACAGAGGAAAACGGGTCGAGACGCTGCAGCAGAGAAATCACAGCTGAATTTCTGCTGAATATTGGGCCACAAAACCAAGGGTGAAAAGATTTTCTCAGGTACTTCTGTATATACTGTGCTGGCACTTGTATATATGTACTGTGCAGTGTCCCAGAAGACTATTTGATTCCTTCCCAATGTGCCACGTCTCTGAAAACGAGCCTCTGACACAAAGCGGTCTGGGGAAAAAGTCCTTCACCCTGCTCTGGTCGTGGGGTGAGACTAAAACTGGGAAGATGATTAGCTCTGTCACAGCTTGGAGCTGCAGACCGGTAAATTTAGGTTGAATCTGGGAGATGCTGGAACCACAAGAGACACTGTGGTAGAGAGCCAGAGCACAGACTGGCTTGTCCCTGGCGTCTAATGAGCACAGAGAGGAGGCAAAATGATGGATCAACACAGTTTTCCAGCACGGCTTCTGCATCCAGCTCTCTTACGGAGCTGTATAAAGCAATGGATGTGTTCAAGATGGCTTTCAAAGGCACGGGTGGCAGCAGGTCTGCACTTGCCAAAGTCTGGACCTGGGATAGAGACCACAAAGAGAGAAAATACCAGCAAATGTGTTTGTCATCTCTTCAGCTTTTTGGAGAGCCACCATCCGTAGGAAAGCCCAGACTGCCTCAGTAAATGAATAAACGCAGGTAACGAGTCCCAGAGCAAAGCACGTTGGATGACTTCCTTGCAGCACGGTGGGAGGGTCTGTGCGTTTTGGCAGGCATCTCCGAAGAGCTGATCCTCTGCCTCGCCAGCCTGTAAAGTTGCAACAGCACCAGGCAGCAGGGAAAAACCAACTCTCTGCTGTTAATAAGCAAAGGGAGCAATGAGGCCGCAGCTGAGGGAGTGCACTTACCAGTCCCACCTGAACACGGAGCCTTTTTGTGACAACGCTTTGCTAGAAAGGATCCATTTGTTTCACAGCCAAACCCCGCGATGGGCAGGCTCACGCTCATCATTAAAGATGATAACTGTGAAGGGAACCCTATGTCTGGGGTCTGCCAGAGCCGGGAAGGCACAGCGACCCTTTCCGCCCACCGGTGTTTGCCTGGAGCAACCTCCGAAGGGACCCAGCGACACTGGCTGGTGGGGGAGCAGCACTGAGGGAGAACACACAATTTCTAAGAGTTTCTAACACTCCCCTGGGAAGGAGGGAAACAGCACTGAGAGCTGCACCAATGTGGACTTGCCGAGCAGGTCAGCGAATGCTTCAGATGCAACGTGCATATTGAGTATGTGAGAGACCTGGAGTACAAGTCTCCATAGGAAAAAAGCTTCATGACTTTTTATTCTCTGCCCTAGACTCACTGTCATCTTAAAATTCTCTGCAAACATGAAAACAAATCATGCTGTCAAAAAATCATGCATTAGAAACAAATTATGCTCTCTAAATGCATCTTGGCAATATAATTGATAAACTGAGTATGCGAAATAATTGAAAAAGTAGGGGGGGGACATGCAGGATAAATGACTAAAATAGAAAAGTAATGAACACGTGTAAATAAGAGCCACAAACAATAAATATAAATTACGGTGTGACAAACTGTAAATAATCAGAGCATTTCAGGCCTGAAATGTGATCCCTCTTCAGGGAAAACTTGTGTTGGTAAATCTGCAAAAGCCTTAGAGAGGAAAACAAGAAGAGACGAGGTTATCAGGGCTCTTTGAAATGGCAGGCACGATGGATTAGCCCCTGGATTCATTACTCAGAAACTTCGCCAGCAGTGTGGAAGTAAGACGCGTTACCAGCCCACTTTCTGCCTCCACCCCAACATACAAATGATGCTGGCAGGAGTGATGCCAGCAGTCTTTCACACCCCGCTACAGATATATTAAAAAAATAGGGTGGCATTTATCTTCCCTAATTTAGCTATTTAGAAGGGGCTTTTGATGGCTAGTTCTTGTCTCCTGATTCACTCCACCTTCCCCTTCCTTCCCCCATGTCTGCGGAATCCTTGTGATATTCAGAAAGAAATGGTCACTGCCCTCAGCTTCTGCAGATGCACATACCAAGATAGCTGCTTGTCTACTGTGTCGGATTTTAACCCATTTTTTTTTGTTTCCAGGTCCTAAATCCTTTCCAGATCCTCAGGATTAAATTCTCATCAAGAGCAGCCCGTGCCGAGACCCTTCAGCGCGAGCAGCCTGGATTAGGGATGGGGCTCCACCACTGCTGCAGAAGTTATAAAGCAGCCGGAGATCAGTACTGAGGATGGACCAAGTGGTGTGGGAAGAGGTTCGGGATGGATGAGGGCTGGCGGATTTATGCCCTGGCCTCCTGGGTGACTCTTGACTTCTGAAAAGGAAGGTGAGGGATGATACTTAGACCTTCATTTGCTGTTTCAGAATACAGTTGCTTTGTTTTAAGGACATCTTGAACTCATTGCCCAGAGCACAGCAGGAAGGTCTTTGCCCACCTGCCCTCCGTGGGTGGACTAAACCCCTGAGTGTTTGGTGAAGTTGCTGTGGGTTTATGTCTAGTAAGATGCAAGTGGGTTAGCACTGAGAAAACACTTCCTTAGTGGGCAGATTTGAAGGAAAACATTTGCTGCTCACTCTGGCGCAAGCTCGTTTGGAAAACACCCTCAGGAGTAGTGTTTAAGGTGAAGACTGAACCCCTCCACCTTGCTGCTGGCTTGCAGAGGGTATCACGTGGTAGAAATACATTGTGCTCCATCTCTAGGGGTGATAAGAAGAAAAGAAATGACATTAAAATGCAAACTATTGTCAGTGGTTATTTCCATGGATAGTCCTCTTCCATTTAATAGCACAGAATCCATCACGTTATGCCTTATTTCAGCTGTGATTGCTCCCGAGAAAAGATGTAGGTCATGTCGTGGTGAGCACAGTGCCTTTGAGAAGAGCTCACGGTGCAGTTTTCAGGTAGCGGGGTGGGGGGGGAGGGGAGGAAAAGTTGCTTTGCCACTTCACTTTACAGCCGTGTTTGCACCTGCACTTGACCAAAAGCGGTAGAAAATGTTGGCAGCTGAAATGGGGCTGTGGCAGCTGTGGGGCTGCACCGCTCCACGCGATGGAAGCGGTGACTGGTGGCATAAAGCACGGGGGAGACAGCCCCGGAGTTTACAAACACAAGGAGCTGCTACCAGGGGTGTTAAAGCAGAGAGAAAACTTCTGAAATCTTGGGGGTACAGGTGAAAACAAGGTTCACCCACCAAATCATGCATCTCTACAGCAGCCCAAGAATGCCAGTAAGTTAATGCTGTGCCACGACTTGCACCGCAGAGCCTGAGGGAGATGGAGCAGCCAAAATGTCCTGATTTTAATGCAACCCTATAAGCAACGGTTTGGGACATAGCCTTACACCAGTTTAACAGCGGATTTCATGAGACTCAATTAGCAAGGTTATTAATTAATCAATTATGTAAAACAGATGAGCAATCAGATATCCTGTTCTACAGTGATACAGCTCATTGTTAAAACTTAATTAACTCAGAGGCTTTTAACTAAAAAAAAAAAAAAAAAAGAAGAAAAGCCCCCAAACCCTACAGAAGAATCAGTCAGGAGAGAATGATTTCAACTGAGGATGGAAACTGGGCTTGAGACCAGACGGGATGACAGCCCTGCTTGGAGAGGATATCGGTGTTATTTTGGGTAGTTAAACAACCAGCCTGATGTTTGCATCTACCGCTACAGCCAGCTGAGCCAAATTGTGCTCTCTCGCTTGCCAAAATAAATCTACGGTAATTCCTTCTGGGTAACCGAACAGTTCCCACCTTTCAAAGCCGGCCGATGCGGTACATGACAAGGGAGGAGTTCAGCAGATGTATTTATCTGCACTTGTGTCTCCTCTCGCCATAGCGGCAGCTCTCGTGGTAGGCGTGGAGGTGAGCTCCAGCGTTAGTGTCACTAACAGCCACCAAAGCTCATTGTAGGTGTCGGATTCTTACGTGACTTGTACCAAAAGCAACGGGAATATTGATCTGCTCCAACAGCCCCTTGTAACCCAAAGTATTTCAATAGCCTACATTAATCTGTGAAAACCTACATCTTGTTACAGTCTCAGTTTTATTTAATTTTACTTTAGGCTAGTAGTTATTTAGGTCAATTCTTTGCCAGTTGTGATAAATTGATACACCATCTGTGACAGAGCAAAGCTGTGTCTGTATACTCCTTCTTGTGCCGACTCTTACCTGAATATATTTGCATTAACTGGATTTGCGATATTCAACATAGAAAAATCAGCGTCAAAACCTGCAAGTCTCTCAAAACCTGCACATAATTTCAGCGGTAATATGTTTTCAAAGCATAAACCAATGTGCTTCCGGACCTTTCCTCTAACAATATGTTCTGGGGTCGATTTTGCCATGTTTAAGGGCCAGGTTGCAAATGGATTGCCTGGGAATGGAAGTAGAGCCACGCCCCAGCAATGATTTTTATTGAGTAACTGTAGATGAGAAAAGGCAGTTACTACCTGGCAAGGACCCTGCATTTGAAGTTTTTTCTTTACCAACTCTCCCCCTGCCCAACCCTTTAGCGTGGACTTGCAGGAATTTGCAGTGATAGGTGAAGGAAGTTGATACTCAACACCAGTAGCTGTCAGACACCATATTTTTTTCTAAATCCGTTGTCAGCAGAGGGGTTTCTTGCACAGCTACAGCTGGGAGGGTGGCTGCACAGCCGCTGAATACACACATTAGGGCTTTTACATACCTCTGTCTCGTTACTGAGCTGATACAACGCTGGCAAAATCTGAATTTGCTTCTGGCCTTGCTCTTCCTTTCCTCCCTGAGTGCCACTGTGTGGTTTGTGGGTTTTGTTTTTTTTTTAATCCTAGTTTTCAGGGATTCATTTCAAGCAGTTACTAGATATTGCACATAGGGGACAGGACCAGCCCAGCTCGTAGCAGGAATCTGCCTCTGCGGTTGGTGGGTTGGGATGCGCTGAGCCTGAACTGCTCACGCCACCGGGAATATTCCCCTGAAGAAAAGGAGGCTCTGTCCCGAAAGCAGTGGTAGGACTGCTCTGTCCGCGCTCCATGGGGCTGTCCCTCTCTTTCACAGTTTAACTAAAGCTATTTGCTTCACCATATTTTTTTTTTTTTTCTCTTTCCAAAGCTGCATAAAGGCTGCTCTTCACTCTGCCTCCCCCACCCCCTCTGGAAAAAGATGGTCTAGTTTCAAAGATGGGAGTGCTCAGAAAGTCAAAAGCTTATTAATAGCTCTCTGCCGCTTTTTAATCTATTCAAAAAGCTGTACAGTGTGCAAAGCTGTTGTGACATGATTTTTCTTTTTAATATCTCACCCTTTGACTGCCAGTATTTAAAGAAAAATGAAGCTAATCATCAGTGAAGGCTGTAAGGCTACTGCTTTATAGCTGGCATGGGTCTCGACAGAAAATTTTCTAAGAAAGAGAAAATAATAGCCTCTGTGTGTGTGTGTGTGTGTGTGTGTAAGGCTGTGCATGCATCTCACGGTGGAGGTTTCACAGATCATTAGCAAAATAATATCAGTAAGAAAAGGAAAATATTTAAATATTGAAACGGGGGGGG